>NC_045558.1:108982256-109074756 GCF_009769535.1 Thamnophis elegans
CCTTCCTCCCAAGACGTTTTTCTAGAAACCAGAGTTCTGGGCTGGCTTGCTAATTCCACAGCAAAGACAGATAGTATTTGGGCCCCAGGAAAGAAAGCCTTCAGTTCCTTTCATTCTAGGTTAAGCTGAAAGAAAAGAGCTCACAAAGGGCCACATAATACTGTACTACACCCATTCCTGTCAAATGATCTCACCTAATGGTTTCATCTACTGTTGGGATTAAAAAGGAGCAGCAACAAATGCTGGACACTCAGACCATGCTATTCATATGCTTGCCCAGTGCTTGGAGGCTTTGAATTTCACCATAGGGAGGAATGGGGTCCACCCACCTCAACCCCGGCTCTCAGTGGGATACGCGCTCCTCAAGAGACAGCCGCTAGGCAGTTTGGGTTTTCTCTGGACTCACAACTATTGTTCCAGGAGCGGCTGGTAACTGCCTTTGCACAGAGCTATCTCCTGCAGCCGTTCTTGGACACAGTCTGTCACAAATTGGTCCTTTCACAGTTGGAGTTATGCAATTGGCTGTACAGCTAGTCATGTTGTGGAAACTTTCTGGTTTTTTCTTAGGCACAATACAAAGTCCTGGGCATCACTTTTCAAGCCACAAATATAGAGATCCAGGATATGTGCCTCTCTCTGAGGGTACATGCCCATCCGACCATGTCAGATAGGGTGGGTCCCTCTTGGCCCCCTCGCTTAGATGTTGTCACCCAGTGAAACCTAGTTAGTGCATCTTTCCCATAGTTGCCCTGCCCTGTGAAAGAGGATTATGAGATCTAGCAACCTATCTCCATCCCCTTACTGGGTGGTAAGGAGACCGCAAACAGCTGGTTCTTTCCCCAATACATGGGGTAGGTTGAGACTACAGTCCAGAAGATGTGGTGGTAGAGGGTGGGAAATGGTTTTGCAGGTACCATACGGTATACAGTTTGTAGTTACTATCGTTTTGTTGGTTTTTATATTTTATTGTTATGCACTGACCCATCAGGCATATTGTGTATAAGATGTGTGTCCACATCAATCTCTTAAAGTGAATGAGTTCAGATTCTGGGTTCTTTTGGTCTCTGGTATGGTTCCCTGGGTTTGTTTGCTTGGATCTGCAGGGGAAGAATTTCTGTGGTTTTAAAGACTGATTCTAAAATGGCAAAAAACTCTGACCGATTAGCATTGTGTATGTTATAGTTGAGGCCTTTCTGGCATATTGTGCTTCCCAGTAGAGAATGGTCAACTGGATGTGTTGGCTGTTCATTTGGGCTCATTTGCCTCTTTGTTTGTGGAGTTTAGCTTGAGTAGTTTGATTTGGAAGTTTGTTTTCCTTTTTTCGGCTTAGAGATGGAGTCATGATAGTGTCAACATTTTTGGGTTTGTTCCAGTTGCTCCTTGAGGTTGATTACGGTGCATCACCATAAAACACAAATCAACTAAGTAGCTTAAGAAGACTAAACCAGAGGCCATCTACAACATGTGGAATAAGGGCTGCTATGTAGGATAGAGAGACAGACTGCATCCATAAACACCAACTGGCAGTCAGAAGACACATACACACAAAACCCCCTTAATCTTATAACACAGACTCAACTATAGTTTCAATTGGGAAACTGACCATCCTAACCAAGCCAAATCCAAAAAGAGAGATTAACACAGTGGGAAGGGACTTTGTAGGTCCTCTAGTTCAACTCCCCCCCCCACACACACACAAGCAGGAGACTCTACTCAGATGACAGTTGAGTCCCTTCTTGAAAGCTTCCAGTGATGAAGCTTCCACAACATCTTAAGGCAAGCTATTCCATTGGTTGATTGCTCTCACTGTCAGAAAATGTCTCCTTATTTCCAGGTTGAATCTCTCCTTGTTCAGTTTCCATCCATTATTTGTCATCTGGCCTTCAGGTGCTTTGGAAAACAGCTTGACCCCCTTGTCTCTGGGGCAGCCCCTCAAATATTGGAACATTGCTATCATGTTTCCCCTGGTCCTTCTCTTCACTAGACATTGAGCCATCCAGCAATTGACACATAGAGATAAATCACATTTACACATCATTCAAAAGAGACAATAAAAAGGCTAAGAAGGAAACAAAAAGACTAGAATGAATCCTCTCCAGTAGTTTATACCTTTTTAAGCAGGGATTAACACCAAACAACCAAACCAAAAAGAATATCCTAACCAAGGAGAAAATCATACCCCCAATACTGACATGGCAAATTACAAGTAGTCCTCAATTTATGGCCATAATTCAGACTAGAATTTCTACTGTTAAGGAAGGCAGTTGTTAGGTGATTCAAACCCAGTTTTATGACCTTTTTTGCCATGGTTCTTAAGTGACAATGGTAGACCAAAGACAAAAAGGGATGGCCAAGATTGTATATGACATACACCTAACCTAGAGAGCAGCTCACTGAATCAAAGAGATCTTTGGGAACTAGGAATTATGCCAGTGAGAGCTGGATGATTCAGGAAGATAACCATCAAAGTTAAAGAGTCCTCAATGATAGCCTATCAAGAAATCTCAAGCCAATGGAATATGTTCGAGGACTGACAATAGCATATTTGGCAAGGAAAAAAGAAAGAAAGAAAAAGAAGAACCATTAGAGGAAGAACTTTAAAGATTGGAAGCGGATCTGCAAAAAGATCTATAAAAAACCAACATAAAGGGAAAGAGATTAGAGAAAACATAAACTTAATTTGAAGTTTTGAAGAAGAAATGGTTCAGAAAATTAAAATAGCTAAACAATTTTTTTTGACAACGCAAACAAGTGTGGTTAGCCCACAAACTAAAAAAAGAAAAAGAGAAGAGAATAATGCATTAATTACAAGATGAAAAGGGAAACATACAACACTGGAGGGAAGAAAAAGAAATATAATACAAAATTTCTTTTAATATTATACAGCCATGAAAACATACCCACAAAATAACATTGAACAATACTTAAATAACATGATTTTTTTAAAAAAATTGGGGAGACCAAAAGAGAAATGTTAAATGGAAAAATTACAATGATGGAATTATCACAGGCAGTGAAGATCCCAAAAAAATAACAAGACACCGAGCCCAGATGGAATACCTGTTGAATTCTATAAGAACTTACAGGAACTAATAGAAACAGTAATCCTGGATTTGTATAATGAAGCACTTACAGAGACTAAATTACCAAAAACATGGACGGAAGCATATATAGCACTTATACCCAAAGAAGATTCGGACCATCAAGAGATAAAAAAATTACAGACCCATTTCATTATTGAATACAGACTAAAAAATGTTTACATCTGTAATTGTGGAATGATTTTTAAAAAATACTAAATGAAACTATTCACGCAGATCAAAATGGATTTCTACCGAAACGACAATTGAAAAATAATGAGAATAATTATAAACACACTAGAATATTATGAATCAGAGCCCAGGAAACAAGTTGCACTGATTTTTTTGGATGTCCAAATGACCTTTGACAACTTGAATTGGCAATTCATTACTACACAATTAAAAAACAGGCAATTTGGAAGGAAATTTATGAAGATGGTAGAATCAATATATTCAATTCAAATGGCAAAAGTACTAATAATGCAGATGTTACAGAGAAATATAATATTTTGAAAGGCTTAAGACAAGGATGCCCCCTATCACCCTTATTATTTATTTTAACGTTAGAAGGGCAACTAACGGAAATTAAACAGGGACAAGGAATAAAAGGACTAAAAATTGAAAAAGAAGAATATAAAGTCCAGGCGTTGCAGATGATTTAGTATTCATTTTTGAAGAACCATTAGAAATGGGGTCCAAATTAATAGGAAAATATAGAGGAATTCAGCAAAGTGGCAGGACTTAAAATCAGCAAGAGCAAAACAAAGATCATACCCAAAAAATCTTACTAAAAAAACAAGGAAGAGAATCGGAAGAAATAATGGGCATGCAGATAGCAAAAAAAAAAAAAAAAAGTGAAATATTTAGGAATTTGGTTAATAGGAAAATGTCCAACAATCAAAGAAGACAATTATAATAAGACTATGCAATGAATAAAAAAAGATTTGGAAAATTGGAAAAAACTGCAACTTTCACTTACAGGAAGATTAGCTGCAGTTAAAATAAATAATAAAATAATGTTTCAATGGTGTTCTAGCCCAAGCTCCAGTATCACATCATAGTGGACAGCCATTGGTTGATTTGTGCACTAGAGGGGATTGGAGGGTGTGTATGGTATAGAAGAACCTCTGGTCATGACCATAATTCGTTCCATAATTTTTGTTGCAACCTGATTAGGTCATGACCCAAACCTAACCAAAATTAAAGCAAAATTAATGCAACGGCCACATGAGGACGTTGTTGCTCGGTGCTTACAAAAAAATGGCCTGGAAGAGGAAATTGGCAGTGGGCATGGTTGATCACCACCCAACTATGTGTTCGTGACCAGATTCAAAACTTTTGTGAATTTCTTGGTCAGAACCCGATTTGATCATGATCAGAAGTGTTCATGACCAGAGGTTCTACTGTATCTGTCATGACATTGAAACCTCTAGGTCTTTTGAAAAAGGAGGACATGATGTTTGGGCTTGGTTTGCCAGAACGTATCTCCATGACAACAGGTTTGTGACTTCAGACTGACATTTTGCTGTTATAAGTACCTGCAAGCCCAGCTGAATTGTTGAATTGGGACGGATCCTCGGTTTCTGCTAACTCTTTCAGAATTTCTACCAATCCTTCCTGAAACTGGATGTTCGGGGTGAATTTCATTCTACAAAGCGTGTTTTCCAAAGATGAGCATACAACAGTCAGTCCAAAGCTTAAGAGCAGAGTCAGGGTTGTCAGCCAGTCCAAGGATCGAAGGTTCAAATGTGAAATTAATACACAGGGATCACATTTGAGCTAACCCTCCTTTCCTGCTAAGAGCAGAGAGGGAGCCAAGTCTGTTCTGTAGGCCGTCACTCCTCAGAATGTTGTTGCAGCAAACTGCCACTGTCTGATTCTTTACTCTGTTGTTAGGCAACTAACCGAATGGAACTTTCCATATGTTCTCCTCTCTCCTTTCATGGGCCATGACTGGTCAATGCTTCAGGAGCCAAAATAAAACAGCCAAAGGGACAAAGCACAACCTAATCTTGCCCCCTTCTGGATATAACATGGTTTAGTTAGATCACCATTGATCATAATTTGAACCTTCTGAGATGTACATATTGACTTAATTCCTTGAATAAAATTGTTGTCAAAGTGCATAATTTCCAGAACTTTAAATAAAAAAGACCAATTCCATTCAAAAGCTTTCTCTGCAAAACATGCCTTGTTTTTTATGTTGTAAATATCCTAAGGCATCCAATAAAGTTTTCTGTGATTAACAGAACAATAGAGCTGGAAGAGACATTGGATGACTTCTACTCCAACCCACCCTGCTCAAGAAGAAGACCTGACACCATAACTGGCTGTCCAAGCTCTTCTTAAAAACCACCAGTGATGGTGCAGCCACGACTTCTGGAGACAAGGCGTTCCACTGATTAATTGATTTTGAATTTCTGAAATAGGCTGAATTCAGATCCCTCATCAAATTCAAAACCACTAAAACCATTTCTGGGTAGGACTCTCAGCCAAGAAGCAGATGGGACCACCACATATATGAGGAACCACTGGGAATTTAGGGTAAAGGTTTGCCATTCACCTTTGCTATTAGAACTATGATATCCTTATATTGGTGGCATGAGGGCACCCCTTGTCCCCCTTCATATTCAAAGATGCCCAGTTCTTGTGAGCCATGTGAGGTTCACCCCAGCACCTATCCACAGCTAAATAAAACATTAAGTCTGTGTCATGAAACACTGATTGTGATGATTTTGACTGCTAAAAGATACAATAAAATAGGCTAAGAAGGAAACAAAAAGACTAGAATGAATCCTATCCAGTAGTCTACACCCTTATAAACAAGGATTAATACCAAACAACCAAACAGAAGAGAATATCCTAAGCAAAGAGAAAATTATACCCGCAACCCTGACATGGCAAATTACAAGTAGCCCTCAATTTATTACCATAATTCAGACTAGAATTTCTACTGTTCAGAAAGGCAGTTGTTAGGTGATTCAAACCCAATTTTATGATTTTTTTTGCCATGGTTCGTAATTGATAACAATGTTGTTAACAAGTGAATATTGCTTCCCCCATTGACTTTGCTTGTTAGAAGCTGGAAGAATAAGTTGCAAATGGAGATCATATGACCTGGCGAACTCCAACCACTAAAAATACATGCCTATTGCCAAGCACCCAAATTTTGATCACACGACCATGGGAATCATGCAAGGTTGTCAGTGTATTGATTAGAAATCACTTTTCCCTGTGCTGTTGTAACTTTGAATGGTCATTAAACAAATGGTTATAAGTCAAGAACTAGCTATACTGTATATGAATAGGGATCAAACCCTCATACTAATGGTGGTGATGCAGTGACATGCGGTGAGCTTTATGGCTGGTGAGGCAGCAATCGTTTTAGACTTGTGGACTTCAACTCCCAGAATTCCACAGCCAGGCATGCTCAATTCCGATTTAAAGCGACAGCATTTTTCCCCCTTGCAAAATAAGTTTTCCCATTCTTTTTCTTCTCCCTCCCCCTCCTTCCTCCCTCTCTCCCTCACTCCCCCCTCTCTCAAACAGACACATGCACACAGAGAACTTGGATCCCTCTCTCACTCACTCACTCTCAAACAAACACAAACACAGAAGTTGGATTGGATATATTTTCCAAAGGCTTGAAAGCAGCTCCTCTGCCATAACCCCCCCCCCATTCCCCTGCTGCCTTCCAATCAGAGCCTTTGATTGCAGGTGAATCATGTTGCCTTTTCAAACTTGTAATCAGTGAAGCTGGGCTTGTATACTTTTATCCAGCTGTGTGTGTGTGTGTGTGTGTGTGTGTGTGTGTGTGTGTGTGTGTTTGAAAAGGCAACGTGGTTTTGTATGCAATCAAACTTTTTGAATTCCTCCCCCCTTCCCACACACGGACCTTTTCCAGCTCTTTCAGAGAGGATTTCAACTCTGCTTCTCCCTGCCCTGCCCTGCCCTGCCCTTCCCTCATGAAAGGCCAGAGCTCTGTCAGACTGAGCTAGTTGCTCCCAGAGAACTCTAAAAAGCCTCTAAAAATGCCCTTTACAGGAGGCGAGAGAATACATGCCTCATTTGCATAAGGAATTTTTTGCTTGTTAACCCTTGGTTATCTCTTAAAAGGCAAAAAATTGCTTATGCACAGGAGGCCTCTAGTTCTCTGGCCTCCTCCTATGGTTAACACAAAGCACTGTTCCAAGTCACTGTGAATCTGGCAGCAACTACTTTAATTATTTTTTAATTATTTTTTAAAAAATCTTTAAAATTCTTTTTCTTTTCCTCATGACTGGTGAGGCCATGCCTCCCTTGCCTCTAGTGACTGCATGTCCCTGATTACTGGTATTATCATATTTTGATTAAGATATCATTTTGAGCTTCTGATTTATTCAGATAGGGATTACCATCATAGGGACATAATGGTTAGATTCTTCTTTAAGGACAAATTAGGAGAATAAGATTACAGAGCTCTCTTATATTGTGGTATTATATACAAAATCTAACTAAATTTTGGGAAACCAAAGAAGTTGCAGGCCACTGGAAAGTGGAATGCCCAATGAAAGGCAGGACATTCATGTATTCCTCTTGGCCATTTTGTAATTTTATAAGTGCAAAAACTACATAAATCAAGTTAGGAACATATGCTATTAATTTTAAGAATTTTATTTGTATTTATTTATGATTAAGAAGTGCACATGTGATATACCTGCAGCATCATGCAAAGGGCTTTGGTCTGGAATAATTTAATTGCTACAGAGACAAAGTTGTTTCTTCACCCACTAGCTAATTTATTGATTTGCTAAATACTTTTTGTGCTTTCAAAGCTAACACTATTTGATTACCTCAGCGTGTAGAAGATTAAAAGCCAATAACTATCAATTTAAATAATTTCACCTGCTCTGTCATTAGCTGTCTGCTTTAGAGATTATCAGGGTGTCTTTTGGAAAAGACCAAAACTTTTGTTTTTCCATAAATTATTTCAAGGCATACTTTAGAAGTGGTGTGATTCAACTGATTTGCACCAGTTCAAGCGAACCAGTTGTTAAATTACACCACCACCCCCGGCTATCAAAGTGGATCCTGGGTGCTGCACTGCAATGGAGAATTGGGAAATGGAGCAGCCAGCATGAGGGAAGGTGGAGGCCACTTTCCCTCTTCCTTCCCTCATGCTGACTGCTCCATTTCTCATTTCTCCATTGTAGCACAACACAGTGCCCAGGATCCACTTTGATGGTGAATATGTGGGTAATTTAATAACTGGTTCACCCAGGGTCAGAATAGCAATAGCAGTTAGACTATCGCTTCATAGGGCTTTCAGCCCTCTCTAAGCTGTTTACAGAGTCAGCATATTGCCCCCACAGTCTGGGTCCTCATTTTACCCACCTCGGAAGGATGGAAGGCTGAGTTAACCTTGAGCCAGTGAGATTTGAACCGCCGAACTGCAGCTAGCCACCTCGGCCATCATGGGAGGCCCATCCCACATATGTGGCAGAGTTGGAGAATAGAAATGGCCCATGCCTCTCACAACAGGCAACCTGACCCTGGTGATCTGGTTGTTAAATTATTTGAATCCCACCACTGACTACACTTTGAAAGTTTCTTAAGATCTCTGCCATGGAATCACCAGCTTATAACTATGCTTCATCTCATTTGAGACCTGGAGAAGATTATGTCAGTTAATATTCTGGGCAAAACAAATTATTTGGGAAACTTCATTGGTTAATTTAATTGCACATTCCATCCATTCGTTCATCATCCACATGATATACTCCTCAGAAAAAATGAGTATATCAGAATCAGAAACAGTGTGGACTGTCAATATCAGTCCTACTCAGCTTAGAAAAAAATCTTACAACTTAGCAAAGTATGGCATTTGGAATTTTAAGTAGACAGAGCCAAATTCTTTTAGATATACAACTATATCTGAGGCAAAAAAGTGGAAGACCATGAGTTCTGTTCCTGCTTTACCTATGAAAGTCAGTTGGTGATCTTGGGCTGGTCACTTTTTCTTAGCCAATTTCCTTAAAAGGGTTTATGTTGTGATAATTATTACATTATAGTTAAAATGGGTTTCTTGACCCAAAACACCACTTCCTGCTAGAGTGGTCAGGATCAGGTACAACTAAGAAACTTACCAAAAACCAAAATGTTCTCTGCCATTTTCTTTATTTATTTTCAAGTGTTTTATGTCTTTTCCATTAAAAAAAAAATCAAAATACATACAAATATGGTATACAATATAAAATAATGCATTAATGAATCTATCACAATAATAATCATAGTAATATAAAGTGTAATAATATGCTAGCACTAATAAAAGTGCCCATATGATTTTTTTCCTCCCTAATTGCAACTTAATAAGACATTTTATGAAGATGTACTGGAATGAACAAACTAGTTATGAACTTGGTATGGTAGGGCCAGACACTGTTTTGAAATTAAGTGGATGCCAGCACCTAAACTATTATTTAAATACTAAAATAAATTTTAAAATACAATAAGATAAAGGGTGAGATATACATTAAATGAGGATCTCTTAGGCAGATTAATTCTTTATAGCAACAAAACTGGTATAAAATCCCATCTTCAATATAGTTTACCAATGATTATTGAGATGTTATACTATAAATCTCTTATGTTGTATTTTCTAACAGTTTTAAAGAGGGCTTCCTTCACTTCTCTGTTTCTCAAACTGTAGATGATGGGATTGAGCATTGGAGTCAGGACAGTGTAAAACAGAGAAAATATTTTGTGTAGCTCCTTCAGTCTTTCTGTTTCAGGTACAGCATAAACAAGGAATAGTGAAACAAAGAAAAATGAAACTACCATGAGATGAGAAGAACAGGTAGAGAAGGTCTTCTGTTGTGCTGTTTTAGATTTCATTTGCAACACAGTATAGAGTATATAGATGTAGGAGGTCATTGTTAGGAGAAATGTAGTTCCTATACCCATGGATCCTGTAACAAATGTAGCAAGCTTTACTAAGTGTGTATTGCTACAGGAAAGATTTGCCACTGGATACACATCACAAAAGAAATGGTCAATTTCACTAGGTCCACAAAAAGTTAACCCTACAAGAAAAGCAGTTACAATAGTGTTGGTCAACAAACCACTCATCCAAGATATGAGGGCTAACTGGAAACAGAGTTTACCGTTCATGACAGATCCATAATGCAGAGGTTTGCAGATTGCTAAATATCGATCATAAGACATCATTGCCAGAAGATAACATTCAGTGGATGCTAAAAAACCAAAGAAGTAGTATTGTGTCATACAGCCATTGACAGATATAGATTTATCCCCAGTTACAAAACTAGCCAGCATTCTGGGCAAGATGGTTGAAATGTAACATGTCTCTAAACAAGACAAATTCACAAGGAAGAAATACATGGGGGTATGAAGATGTTGGTCAGCTACAACAAGTAGAACAATAAGTAGGTTTCCCACAACAGCCAAACTGTATATAATGAAAAACAGTGTAAAGAGGAGTATTCCCATTTGGGGAAGATTGAATCCCAAAAGAATGAATGTTGTAACATTTGACTGATTTATTTCCATTTTTTCTAATCAATGTCTATAAGGTGATTCTGAAAAGTCATCTGAAGAACTTTAATAATTTCATTTCCCTTTCTCTCTTTCTCTCTCTCTTTGATGATTAAAGCAAAGTTGACATACATTGACAGAATTGCTGGTTCACATACCTAGACAACGGAAAATGTTGCATTTCTTAACATACTAACCATACCATAATAGAAAATGTTATATATTAATTTTGTGATGTTGAGGGTAACAAACAATCATCCAATAATATTCAGTGCTTTCTTGGAATGTACATCTGTGGGAAAGTATAAATTTTAGTGGAATTCAACATTCATGGCAAAATGAGCGGCAATAAAGCTTTGGAGCTACCATTTTTTAAATGTCAGATGTAGCCTCAGAAAATTCAAATCCAGAAATGTACACATATTTGGGGTAGTTGTATCTACTCTATCTAAAGATAAAGGTTCCCTTTGCACATATCTATGTACTAGTTGTTCCCAACTCTAGGGAGTAGTGCTCATCTCCGTTTCAAAGCTGAAGAGCCAGTGCTTTCCAAAGATGTCTTCATGGTCATGTGGCCTGCATGACTAAATGCCAAAGGCACATGGAACACTGTTACCTTCCCATCAAAGGTGGTCCCTATTTTTCTATGCATTTTTACGTCCTTTCAACTTCTAGGTTGGCAGAAGCTGGGACAAGTAATGGAAGCGTACTCCGTTACACAGCACAAGGGATTCAAACTGCCAAACTGCCAACCTTTCTGATCTATAAGCTCAACATTTTAGTCACTGACCCACCGCATCCCTTATCTACTCTATCATACTTTCAAACTATACTTGGGCACATCTAAAAAATAAAATTGTATTTAAAAATAGCATTGCTTTTTTAATACAAAGTTTAATATAAGTTCCATGTATTAGCAAAATGAATGCAATTATAGTGGGATTTCTTGTTGTTTGAAATATTAGAGAGGATATGAGTCAAGCAGAATAATACCGAGATGCAGTCAGGCATGAATAAGGATTATATTTGAATTGTACCTATATCCCTGATTTCAGGAAATGCTAATTGCAAATCTCTAAGATATAATTTTAGAGATAAAGCATATGGAATGTTTTCATGGAATGGGATGAAAATAATATGGTTGTTTGAATCACAATAAATCATTTGTAATATTTCCCAATGCTTACTTCACAATTGAAAAAGCAGACATTTCTTAACAACTATTAGGACAAACAGTTAAATTATATGTCTGAGTGGAAAGCAATGGACCTCTGACTAGTAACACACACATAATAAATGCTTTCTGTTTTGCAAATGAATATTTGATTTAGATATGATATTTAATACTCATATAATATAAATTACATAAAATTATTATCTAAACTATCTTTTTGATTCCATGAGTATGTATTTTATGAAAAAGGGTATTTTGGTAATTTAAATCTTAATTCATTTTAAAATGACTCTCTGGCGTTACTGATCTTTGGACTATTTCTTATATCTCATACAACTGCAATATTTTGGTTTAAAAAAAAAACTCACCAAGAATATGGATAAACAGTGTTATTTTCATTTGAACACCTATTTCTAAAGTATTTTCAACCAAATTCTTGTTCCAGTGTTATAGAGATTTTAAATTTTTTCCAAAACCTTCTTCCTAAAATTTGCAAATGATTTTCAGTAAAATTGATTCTCTCACTTTCATTGCTATGATTCATCCAAAAAGAATCCAAAGATTTATGTAATATCTATCTCATTTATCAGTAACTAGTATCCCCCATAATATACTAAGTTAATAGTAACAACAATTTTGATGAAATAAAAATTCATCAAAATAAATATACAAAATTCCTTTTTGAGTACCAAACATAAAATGAAAATATGATGATATATGCATAAATACTTACCTCAAAAACAACAATTGTCCTAAGCAAGACAGCTTTAATTTTTGTTCATGGAATACCTGTTTCTTTTCTCGATCTTCCCCATGCTGTAAAAATATTGAGGAGTCTTCTTTGATCATGCAGTCCCTTAGCAAGAAACAACCTGCAAGGTTATATGTACTCCAAAATATATATGATGTCTTTACCCTTATATATTCAAAATTGTTTGAATCTATTTCATCTGTGTTTGCTTTCCTTTTTTTGGTAACAAGGAAAATAATTACTAGGAGAGAAATGGGGATGGATAGGAAGAAAGCAGAAAAGCTGAAACATTTGAGATTATATTATGACTGCAGATTATCAGTTGTTGGACTTTTAACAAAAGATATCATTAATAATGATTTCAGCTTGGTTTTTTTTTCAAAAATGAATACTAGCAATAAAGCAGATTGATGAAAACTTTCTCAAGGAAATATTTGAAACTTCTAACATGCCACCATCAGATGAAAGCTATCCAGCATTCCATGTCCAGGCAAGATTCTAGGTAAATTGCTGGGGGAATATCACTGGTAAATCTCACACCATATGATAAATATAAATCAGTCTATTCTGAATAAACTGGTACATCAAAATCAAAGACAATGGGGAGTGTCAGCAGAAGCCCTATTTGCTTCGGTTGTAGAAAAGAAGATCTTGGTAAAATGTAAGCAAAATATATGAAATTTAGACATTTAGGTAGGCACAACCAAACTTTCTGATCTCCCTTACAGATGAATTTCTCTCTCCCCTTGGATGCTCTTCAATTATAAAATTCTATATGCCCTACAGTGAAAAGTCTTCTCCCTCTTATAATGTATTTCTGTCAAAGGTGACAGTTTATCGATATTCCAAACTCCCATATGAAGATCAAGTATGCATTTGCTCAACATAAAGTTGAATCCATTTCATACATCATTCTAAAGAATGTATTGTACTCTCATGGCAATCAGAGCTAATGCACTGCCTCATGGGTCTGACAGACTCCATTTATGTAGAGTAAATTGAGGCATTTAGTTGGGAAAATTCCCACAGGAGGTTGTTTGGCATGTTTGAAAATACTTCTGGATCTTTCAGTGGAGTTGAAGAGTTGAATTTATTCTTTTCCTCCAAGGTTAGTCATATTGTAGAAGAAACTGCTTAAACGTATTCCATAAATGCTTTCAATAATGCTTTCAATAAATGCTAAGATTTTTAGACTACCATGTCATGGTTGGATCATTTCCTCATCAGGCTTGACTTCCATACTGCTACCCCTCACCGCAGGGAGATGGAACTGACTAGATGATTCCGCCCCAGGAGCCTGATGGACCCTGAAAAGTTCCTGATGGAGCTTGGGACTTTTCCTGAATCCCTTGCTCACAACTCGACCGAAGCCCTAGTGGAAGCCTGCCATAGGGCGGTCACTGGGGCTTTGGATTATTTTGTGCCTTTGCGGCCTCTGACCTGGTGTCAATCAATCCTGGTTTACCGAGGAGCTCCGGGAGATTAAATGCCGGAAAAGACACCTAGAGAGTGGTTGGAGGGCCAGCCAGTCCGAATCTGATCAAACACTAGTAAGAATTCATATTAAATCCTACTTAGTGGCGATAAAAGTGGCAAAATTTTTCCACTCTTATTGTGTCTGCAGATAACTGCCCAGCCACCCTGTTTAGGGTGACCTGCTTCTTACTTAACCAAGGAGCTGGGAAATACCCCTTGCAGGGTAGGGCTGAAGGGTTCCACCACAAAACCGCGTTCGACTAAACCGCGCTCGATGAAACTGCGTAGCTGACATCATCAACAGGGCAACAACAGCGCGGAGACAGAAGCACGCTGTAAACGCTAAACCTAAAATTAACCCCTAAACCTAAACCTAACCCCCCTAAACCTAACCCTAAACCTAACCCTAAACCTAACCCTTAACCTAACCCTAAACCTAATCCTAACCCTTAACCTAACCCTAACCCTAACCCTTAACCTAACCCTTAACCTAACCCTAAACCTAACCCTTACCTTAAGTTGAATCGGCTAGCTTTCAAAACACTATTTAAAGCGCCCTTCTTTCTCCGCGCTGGCTGTTGTCGCCCTGTTGATGATGTCAGCGACGTGGTTTAATCGGGCGCGGCTTAGTCGAGCGCGGTTTTGATGGGTCACGGGGCTGAAGAATTTGTTCAGTATCTCCAGGATAGAATCCCTCAGATCCGGACAGGCTTAGACTCTGACTGGGTAGATTCAGGCAAGTCGACGGGGATGAATCTTGTGGAGACCATCTGGGATGAGTTTAATCCTGTGACCCCTGAGAGCATGGACAGGATTATGGGGAGACTCAGTGCTGCCACTTGTGTGCTGGGCCCGTGTCCCTCTTGGTTAGTCTCGGCTGCCTGGGAGGTGACACGAGGCTGGCTCCAGGCGATTACCAACACTTCATTGAGAGAGGGGTTCTTTCCCACCGCCTTGAAGGAGGCAGTGGTGAGGCCCCTCCTTAAGAAGCCTTGGTATACTATTGCAATGACTCGGGGGGTTGGAGTGGGGGGCACCGTTTTACGGTGGTTCTCTTCCTACCTGTCAGATCGGTCACAGTTTGTATTGTCTGGAGGGCAAGGATCGACCCAGAGGCGCGTCACTTGTGGGGTACCCCAGGGGTTGGTTCTCTCACCCCTCCTGTTCAACATATATATGAAACCACTGGGTGAGATCATCCGTGGTTTTGGGGTACAGTATCATCAATATGCTGATGATACCCAACTTTTTATCTCTACCCCAGACCACCCAAATGATGCCCTCAACGTGATGTCCCAATGCCTGGAGGCTGTGCGGATCTGGATGGGGAGGAACAGGCTCAAGCTCAATCTCTCCAAGACAGAGTGGCTGTGGTTTCCGTCATCCTGATTTCTGCATCTTGTTCCATCTTTGATGATAGGGGGAGAAATTTTAGCCCCCTCAGAAAGGGCTCGCAATCTGGGCATCCTCCTGGATATGTGGCTTAGTTTAGAAGAACACCTGAAGGCCGTGACTGGGGGGCCTTTTACCAGGTTTGCCTGGTACATCAGTTGCACCCCTTCCTGGATCGGGATGCTCTGTGCACAGTCACTCATGCCCTCATCCTTTCTTGCCTGGACTACTGTAGCACTCTTTACATGGGCTGCCCTTTAAGAGCACCCGGAAGCTTCAACTGGTCCAGCATGCATCTGTGCGGGTTATCATGGGGGCACCTAGGTGCTCCCATGTTACACCCCTTTTAGATGGCCTGCACTGGTTGTCGGTTGTCTTCTGGGTGTGATTCAAGGTAGTAATTATGACCTTTAAAGCGCTCCATGGCTTAGGCCCAGGGTACCTGTGAGACAACCTACTGCCACTGGTAGCCTCCCATCGTCCAGTGCGATCCCACAGAGTTGGCCTCCTCAGAGTGCCGTCAGCCAGACAGTGTCAGCTAGTGACACCCAGGGGGAGAACCTTCTCTGTGGGAGCACCTTCCCTCTGGAATGAGCTGCCCCTGGAGCTTCATATAAACCCTGACCTTTGGTCCTTCTGATGCGCCCTAAAAAGTTGGCTTTTCCAGCAAGCCAGACTGGCCTGAACAAAACAAAATAAAGTATTGATCATTGTTAATTTTAATTTGAATTTTTTTTAAAAAAATGTATTGTCAATTTTAATTGGGTTTGGGATATTCCATTTAATTTTTTTTAACTTTTATATTATGTGTTTCTTTTAATTGTTGTACGCCGCCCTGAGTCCTTGGGAGAAGGGTGGCATATAAATCTCAATCTCAATCCAATGACATTAATTGTGTAAGGTTTTCCCCCCCAAAATGTGTGTGTGTGTGTGTGTGTGTGTGTGTGTGTGTGTGTGTGTGTACTAGAGCCGAGGTGGCGCAGTGGTTAGAATGCAGTACTGCAGCTACTTCAGCTGACTGTTAGCTGCAGTTCAGTGGTTCAAATCTCACCGGCTCAAGGTTGACTCAGCCTTCCATCCTTCCGAGGTGGGTAAAATGAGGACCCAGATTGTTGGGGCAATATGCTGACTCTGTAAACTGCTTAGAGAGGGCTGAAAGCCCTATGAAGCGGTATATAAGTCTAACTGCTATTGCTATTGCTATTTTGTGTGTGTGTGTGTGTGTGTGTGTCTGTCTGTCTGTCTGACTGTCTGTCTGTCTCTCTCTCACACTTACTCTCACTCTCACTCTCACTCTCTCTCTCTGTGTATTATTACATATGTAAGCATTACATTAATATATGTGTCAACTTGTAAAGCGTTACCATGACTATTATCAAGTTGACATTGGAGGGAGGATTCCATGCATACCTTCGGTCAGAGTCGGATCTCATATTTCTACAATCTCATTGGTGGATATGATTTATAACACAGACTGAGGGAGGAGAGAGTTAGGGGTAAAGTGCAAAGACCATTAACCAGAATTCAGTTTCGGCTCCTCAGAAGAACATGCCAAAATGTTGATGCTAATAAATGACTGGATTTCTTTTGAACTTTGTCACAAGGGTCATAAATTAATTAGTTCATATTTTGGAAACATCACAATATGAGTATTTGGGAAAGCAATTGCATTTTAAAAAATCTATAGGCTTAACTTAAAGAAACTATTTGGTATATCTGGTGACTCGTTAATTTACACACACACGTGTGTAATTTTGTGATTTAGTGATTTAGTGTGGACTGTAAATTAATGAATATATAAAGCTATAATTATAATTATTTATTCATTAAATTCACATCGGTTAACATCTCAAATTCATTACTGCAATAAAGTTACATTTAAAATAGCAATAGCAATAGCAGTTAGACTTATATACTGCTTCATAGGGCTTTCAGCCCCCTCTAAGCGGTTTACAGAATCAGCATATATTGCCCCCACAGTCTGGGTCCTCATTTTACCCACCTTGGAAGGATGGAAGGCTGAGTCAACCCTGAGCTGGTGAGATTTGAACCGCCGAACTGCAGCTAACAATCAGCTGAAGTGGCTGCAGTACTGCACTCTAACCACTGCGCCACCTCAGCTCAAAATGGACTTCTTTATCCAAAACACTGCATGCTTTTTTAGATGTGAAAATAGAACAGTAGAAATATACAGAGACGTAAACTAGCAAGCATATTATTAATTCTGTGAGAATATTTTAAGTGCCTCATGAAATTATTGCAATGGGAGAATATGGCAGTTCATAAAATGGCTGCCTGGGTGGCAAGGATCAGATAAAGTCAACCAATTTACCAGAAATTAAAATGTTTCCTATTACTTTCTTTCTTTATTTACAAGTGTTTTGTGTCATATCCATCAAAAGCCAAATTTAAACATTATAAAAGGAACATACAATAGAAAATAATACAGAAAATAATAAATAATATCACAATAGTAGTAATAATAATAATATAAACAATTACTGCAATAATATGTGCCCAAATACTTTTAACCCTCCCATAATGAGCCATATAAAGGCACTTTTGTAGGGATGGATAGAATGTAGGTTTTTGAAACTAATTATTGCATTTATATTAGGATTATGAAGGGCCAGGAACAGTTTTGAAACAAAGTGATGCCATAAGCTGAACTTTATTTTAAATAATAAAATAATATCTAAGGTAAATTAAGGTAAAGAATACATACATGAAATGAGGATACTTTGGCCATTTTAGTCTCTGTAGCACCAAAGCTGTTAATACACCCCATCTTTAATTCTACTTTAATTAAAAAAGTATAATACTATAAAAACTACTGCTATATTTTCTAATAGTTTTAAAGAAGGCTTCTTTCACTTCTCTGTTTCTCAAACTGTAGATGATGGGATTGAGCATTGGAGGCATGACAGTGTAGAACAGAGAAAATATCTTATGTAGCTCTTTCAGTTTTTCTGTTTCAGGGACAACATAGACAAGCAATAGTGAAAGGAAGAAAAATGAAACTACAGTGAGATGAGAAGAACAGGTAGAGAAGGCTTTTTGTTGTGCTGTTTTTGATTTCATTTGCAACACAGTGTAAAGTATACAGATGTAAGAGGTCATTGTTAGGAGAAATGGGGTCCCTATAGAGCCAAGGTGGCGTAGTGGTTAAATGCAGCACTGCAGGCTACTTCAGCTGACTGCAGTTCAGCAGTTCGGCTGTTCAAATCCCACCAGGCTCAAGGTTGACTCAGCCTTCCATCCTTCCGAGGTGGGTAAAATGAGGACCCGGATTGTTGTTGGGGGCGATATGCTGACTCTGTAAACCGCTTAGAGAGGGCTGAAAGCCCTATGAAGCAGTATATAAGTCTAACTATTGCTATTGCTATACTCATGGATCCTGTAATAAATGTAACAAGCTTCACTAAGTGCGTACTGCTACAGGAAAGATTTTCTATTGGAGACACATCACAAAAGAAATGATCAATTTCACTGGGACCACAAAATGTTAACTGTAGAAGAAAACCTATTATAATAGTGTTGGTCAACAAACCACTCATCCAAGATATGAGGGCTAACTGGAAGCAGAGTTTACCGTTCATGACAGATCCATAATGCAGAGGTTTGCAGATTGCTAAATATCGATCATAAGACATCATTGCCAGGAGATAACATTCAGTGGATGCTAAAAAACCAAAGAAGTAGTATTGTGTTATACATCCATTGACAGATATAGATTTATCCCCAGTTATAAAACTAGCCAGCATTCTGAGCAAAATGGTTGTAATGTAACAAGTCTCCAAAAAAGACAAATTCACAAGGAAGAAGTACATGGGGGTATGAAGATGTTGGTCAGCTACAACAAGTAGAACAATAAGTAGGTTTCCCACAATAGATAAACTGTATATAAGGAAAAATAGTGCAAAGAGGAGTATTCCCATTTGGGGAAGATTGAATCCCAAAAGAATGAATGTTGTAACATTTGACCAATTTATTTCCATTCTTTCTTATGAAATATCATCAAGGTGATTCAGAAAAGCCATCTGAAGAAGCTATCTTTAGTAGCCACTTTTCTCCATTTCTTTTCTTCTCTCTGATGATTAAGGCAAATGCTGACTCAGAGGTGATCTCCCTCAAGTGTTGGCAAGATCCATGAAGAAGAATATTGTTCTGTTAGCAGAAGACAGAACAACACTGACATTTGACTCTGGCAATGGTAAAAAAAAAAGCTAAAGTAAATGAACCTCAAGGTGAAAGTCATTCCAACAGCTTTTGAAAGTGCAGAGAGTTTAGTGAAAACTTAAATTAACTACCTAGCTACTTATGTCCTTATCAGAGATCATGTCATACCACTTAACTGCTACCAGTGTTCTCATTGTCTGGGATACAAGTTTCAAGACTAGGCAATTTTCAAAACTAACATTAAATTTTAGGTTTCTTTGTTTGCGGGTGAATGGAGGGAACTAAAATGTGCTTACCCCTTAAAAATATCATGTCTTGTATCTTCTTAGACAAAATAACAGGTTGCTAATGTGAAATTCTTAGGATTAATATTTGAAAGAAGAAATCCAGGCAGTGATGCTGATTTTTTTAAAAGAAATGTCATGGAAAATTAATGCTATAATTCTAGTTACCTTGAATTTTCAGATTTCAGGAAATGGAAAGTTCATAATCAATATATTTTTCTTCAACTGTAACATTTCTTAGGTGAAAATAAGAATACAAATTTAAAGTTGTCTAGTCCAACACAGCTAAAGTTTTTCCCCCCTATTAATAGATCCTCCTCCTCTTAAATGACAGAATCATAATCTGTTATTTATCATTTTTAAAAGATTTATGTATTGCATTAGCAGACATTTCTTAACAAGAATTAGGACAAACAATTAAATTATATGTCTGAGTGGGAAGCTGTGGACTTCTGACTAGTAACGTACACATAACGAATGCCTTCTGTTTTGCACAAGAATGTTTGATTTAGATATGACATTTAATGTCCACATAATATAGATTTCATAACATTATTACCTAAACTATTGTTTTGATTCCATGAGTATGTATTTTCTGAAACAGGGTATTTCGGTAATTTAAATCTTAATTCATTTTAAAATGACTCTGACATCACTGATCTTTGGACGATTTCTTATATTTCTCACAACTGCTGTATTTTTTTTTAAAAAAAATCTTCACCAAGAATATGGATAAATTCACCCGACATAGTTATTTTCACTTTGGATATTTCTAAATATCCAATATACAAAATATTTCTGATATTTTTTTAAACCAAATTCTTGAACCAGCCTTATAAAGATATGAAAATTTTTCTAAAACCTAGTACCTTTTCCCCTAAACTTGTAACTGATTTTCAGTAACATTGATTCTCATTTTCATAGCTATTATTCATCCAAAAAGAATCCAACAGATTTATGTAAACATACAAACCCTCTCCTCCCTCCCCCCCCGGTGACAGTCGTTCACAGCCCAATATTTTTTCTTCCTCATTGTTTAGTCTCTAACCAGCATCTTCTTGTTACAAATTTCAGGGATCTATTACAATACGCACATTCACTTTTAGTTCCCATTGTTAACAGTTGCTATTTAACTTTCCCAATTTTAAGTCCCTGCTGCTCTCTTTGTTGCCCACATATACCATAGGTTCCAGCTAAGATAATGTTCCATTTCTCCTTTGTCCCATAGCCAACCCATCATTCTGTCCATTTCTGCACAGTCAGAAATCTTTTTAATTATGGCATCTTCCGATGGTATGGTAGTAGATTTCCAAAATTGTCCATAGTTTATTCTTGCAGCCACAATTATATGTAGGCTCAAAGGCCATATAGATTTACTCATGTTTTCTGGTTTTATGCTTAGTACAAAAAAGTCTCAGGTTTCGCCCCGGGTAACCTCTCTTAGCCAGTTTTGAATCCTTCTCCAGTATTTCATGACCTCAATACAGGACCACCAAATATGGTAGAATGTGCCATCCCTTCTTTCACATTTTCAGCACAGTGTGGATAATCCATGAAACATTTTGGCTAACCTCGTTGGGGGAAAATGCCATCTATAAACCATCTTGTATATATTTTCTTTAAACGCTGTAGATATCATGAGTTTAATAGTCTTACTCCATAGAAGGCTTTTATCCATCTCTTCTTTAACACCTTGACAGATCAAAAATTGATAGATCTTCGACAACATTTTCTTATCTCTGCCAAACAAAATCTCATCCAACACCTGAAGGTTTGGGTAGATCCCAAACCATTCCTTATCACTTTTAAACCTATTTCTGATCTGTAAATATTCCCACCATTCCAGATTCCTGCCCTGCTGCTCTAATTCCATCTTTGTTTTCATATTGCCATCTTCTATCATAATGTCTTTATATATTATGTTTCTTGTCCAATTAAATACACTGGGATGTGTTAAGGCTCCAACACTGCCAACCAGCACGGAACCCTAAGATAGTACTTTTTCCTCATCTTTTCCCACACCCACATCAAAATCTTCCAAATATAATGTTCCATGAAATACCTATACCTTCTACTCAACGTCACCCAATCCTTCCCCCATGTCATAATTGCTGCACTATAATATGCTTCCCAATTCATTTTTGTTTGCTTTCCTATATTGCTGACAAGTAAAATAATTACGACGAAATATGACTTTTTCATGCTAGAGCCAGCCAAGGAGAGAAATGAAGGTGAATAGGAAGAAAGCAGAAAAGCTATAATCTTTTAAATTATATCTTTTAAAGCACCACACAAGCAGTATACATATGCATTTCAGTGCATATATATAAATCAGTCTACTTTGAATAAACAAGTACACCAAAATCAAAAACACTGTGACTTGTCAGCAGAACTTGCTTTGTTGTAGAAAAAAAATATCTTAAATGTAAGCAAAATACATGAAACTTAGACATTTAGGTAGGCAAAACAAAACTTTCTCACCTCCCTTACAGATAATTATTCTCTCCCTTTGGATGCTCTTCACTTACTTTTATAAAATTCTATATGCCCTTCAGTGAAAAGTCTTCTCCCTATCTCCCTATATTGTACTTCTAACTAAGATGACAGTTGATATTCCAACTTCCTATATAAAGATCAAGTATGTATTTGCTCAAAAATAGAGTTGAGTCTTTTTTATACATCCTTCTAAATAGTGTATTGTACTCTCATGGCAATCGGAGATAATGCACTGCCTCTTGGGTCTGACAGACTCAATTTATGAAGAATAAATTGAGGTACTTAGTTGGGAAAATGGGGACATCCCTTAAGTGGTTGTTTGGCAAGTTTGAAAATACTTCTTTCAGTGGGTTGGATAATTGAAGTGATTCTCTTTCCCTCAAGTTAGTTATATTGTGAAAGAAACTGCTTAAAAGTATTCAGTAAATACTTGACTTGTTATATGAGAATGACTGTTCTACAGAGCAGATATTATGATTCTTAGAATAACATCTACTTAAAATTGTTCCAGAGATTTTCAAACAAAATTTCAAAAAGTTATTTCAGGGGGAGGCAAAGTTGGTGGATGGAACAGTGTTGACCCCTCCTAGATGATCTAGGATGAAAAAAACCTAATGACCCAGTCATGGTAAAGGAAAAAAAAATATCTACAATGATTTAGAATATCTACTAATACATTTCTGTTACTTTTACCTAACCAATGATGAGCTTTTGGAATCATGGACAATAGATAGCTATGATAGAAAATATAGGGATTTATTCAATTTATAAATGAAATAAAATAAAACAGTCATACAATAAGATCAAATAATCCTTTTTTAAACAGCCAGTCACATGATAATGATTTAATAAGTAAAAACATTATTCTAAAATACTCTATACTAGAAGCAATTATCAGGAATGAATTCAGACAGATGCTAACCATCTGATAGTAAACAGAATGGAAGTTAAAAAACAATTTAACCTTTATGTTAGAATAATATATTTCATTCACTTATTTTTTTTATTATTTTAAGTCCTAAATTTTCTGATTAAATGATAATAATATTTTGAAAGCAATTGCATTTTAAAAAATCTGTAGCCTTAACTTAAAGAAACCATTTGGTACATTCAGTGACTCGTTAATTTACACACACACACACACACACACACACACACGCATGGATGCATGAATGCATACATAAATACATGTGTAAGCATTACAGGTATGCTGTACTTTAAATTTTGTGATTTAGTGTGGACTGTAAATAAATGAATACATAGAAATAAAAATAATTATTATGATTATTTATTTATTAAATCCACATGTTTCCATCTCAAATTCATGACTGTAATAAAGTTACATTTAAAATGGGCTTTTTGATCTAAAACAATGCATGCCATTTTAGAAGTGAAAATAGAACAGTAGAAATATACACAGATATGAATTAGCAAGCATATTAGTAATTCTGTGAGAATATTTTAAGTACTTCATGAAATTATTGCAATGGGAGAATGTTGTGGTTCATAAAATGGCTGTCAGGATGGCTAGGATCAGATAGAATCAACCAATTTACTAGGAATTAAAATGTTGTCTACTATTTAATTTCTTTATTCACAAATGTTTTCTGTCATTTCCACCAAAAACCAAATTTAAACATTGTAAAGGATACATATAGTAGAAAATAATACAGAAAATAATAAATCATATCTAAATAGTGGCAATAATAACATAAACTATTACTGCAACAACATGTGCCCAACTACTTTTAACCCTCCCATAATGAGCCATATAAAGGCACTTTTGTAGGGATGGGTAGAATTTGGGTTTTTGAAACTAATTATTGCATTTATATTAGGATTATGAAGGGCCAGGAACGGTTTTGAAACAAAATGATGCCAGAAGCTGAACTTTATTTTAAATAATAAAATAATATCTAAGGTAAATTAAAGTAAAGAATATATACATGAAATGAGGATACTTTGGCCATTTTAGTCTCTGTAGCATCAAAGCTGTTAATATACCCCATCTTTAATTCTACTTTAATTTAAAAAGTATGATACTATAAAAATTACTGCTATATTTTCTAATAGTTTTAAAGAAGGCTTCTTTCACTTCTCTGTTTCTCAAACTGTAGATGATGGGATTGAGCATTGGAGGCATGACAGTGTAGAACAGAGAAAATATCTTATGTAGCTCTTTCAGTTTTTCTGTTTCAGGGACAACATAGACAAGCAATAGTGAAAGGAAGAAAAATGAAACTACAGTGAGATGAGAAGAACAGGTAGAGAAGGCTTTTTGTTGTGCTGTTTTTGATTTCATTTGCAACACAGTGTAAAGTATACAGATGTAAGAGGTCATTGTTAGGAGAAATGGGGTCCCTATACCCATGGTTCCTGCAACAAATGTAGCAAGCTTCACTAAGTGTGTACTGCTACAGGAAAGATTTGCTATTGGAGACACATCACAAAAGAAATGATCAATTTCACTGGGACCACAAAATGTTAACTGCAGAAGAAAAGCTATTAAGATAGTGATGGTCAACAAACCACTCATCCAAGATATGAGGGCTAACTGGAAACAGAGTTTACCATTCATGATAGATCCATAATGCAGAGGTTTGCAGATTGCTAAATATCGATCATAAGACATCATTGCCAGGAGATAACATTCAGTGGATGCTAAAAAACCAAAGAAGTAGTATTGTGTCATACACCCATTGACAGATATAGATTTATCCCCAGTTATAAAACTAGCCAGCATTCTGGGCAAAATGGTTGTAATGTAACAAGTCTCCAAAAAAGACAAATTCACAAGGAAGAAGTACATGGGGGTATGAAGATGTTGGTCAGCTACAACAAGTAGAACAATAAGTAGGTTTCCCAACATAGATAAACTGTATATAATGAAAAATAGTGTAAAGAGAAGTATTCCCATTTGGGGAAGATTGAATCCCAAAAGAATGAATGTTGTAACACTTGACCGATTTATTTCCATTCTTTCCAATGAAATATCATCAAGATGATTCTGAAAAGCTATCTCAAGATGATTCTGAAAAGCTATCTTAGTAGTCTGATTTCCCCTTTCTTTTCTTGATGATTAAGGCAAATGCTGATTCCCTCATGTGTTGGCAAGATCCATGAAGAAGAAGAATATTCTGTTAGCAGAAGACAGAACAACACTGACATTTGACTCTGGCCATCGTGTGTGTGTGTGTGTGTGTGTGTGTGTGTGTGTGTGTGTGTGTGTGTGTGTATATATATATATATATATATATATATATATATATATATATATATATATATATATATATATATATAAAGTAAATGAACCTCAAGGTGAAAGTCATTCCAACAGCTTTTGAAAGTGCAGAGAATTTAGTGAAAACTTAAATTAACTACCTAGCTACTTATGTCCTTATCAGAGATCATGTCATACCACTTAACTGCTACCAGTGTTCTCCATGTCTGGGATACAATCTGGAAGACTATGCATTTTTTAAAACTGAGAATATTTCAAAGAAGAAATCCAGGCAGTTTTGCTTATTTTTTTAAAATAAAATGTTGTGGAAAATTCTTGCTATACTACTAGTTACCTTGCATTTTCAGATTTCAGGAAATGGAAAGTTCATAATCATTATTTTTTTCTTCAAGTGTAACATTTCTTAGGTTAAAATACGAATACAAACTTAAGGTTGCCCAACACAGCTAAATGTTTCTCTGTTTTCCATTGATAGCTATCCTGACTCCTCCTCTTAAATGACACAATCATAATTTGTTATTTATCATTTTTAAAACATTCCTATATTGCATTAGTAGTCATTTCTTAACAAGAATTAGGACAAACATTGAAATTATATGTCTGAGTGGGAAGCAGTGGACTTTTGACTAGTAACATACTCATAATGAATGCCTTATGTTTTGCACAAGAATGTTTGATTTAGATATGGCATTTAGTATCTTCATAATATAGATTACATAAAATTATTATATAACTATCTTTTTGATTCTATGAGTATGTATTTTCTGAAAAAGAGTGTTTTGGTAATTTAAATCTTAATTCATTTTAAAGTGATTCTTTGGCATCACTGATATTTAGATGATTTCTTAGATTTCACACAACTGCAGTCCTCACAAAAAATATGGATAAATTCACCCAACAGAGTTGTTTTCACTTTGGATATTTCTAAAGTAATTTTTTTTCAATATGTTCCAGCATTATATGAAAAATTATCGAAAACCATGTTCTTCCTTCCTAAAACTTGCAATTGATTTTCAGTAAGATTAATTCTCTTATTTTCATAGCTATGATTCATCCAAAAAGAATCCAAAATATTTATGTAATCTCTCTCATTTTCCTGTAACTCATCCCCAAAATATATTAACCTAATTGTAACAACAATTTTGATGAAATTAAAAATTCATCAAAATAAAATAAACATACAATATTCCTTTCTGAGTACTAAACATAAAATGAAGATCTGAATGATATATGCATAAATACTTACCTCAAAAACAATGGTGTCCTAGGCAAGACAGCTTTAATTTTTGTCCATGGAATAACTGTTTCTTTTCTCGATCTTCCCCATGCTGTAAAAGTATTGAGGAATCTTCTTTGATCATGCAGTCTCTTAGCAAGAAACAATCCACAATATTTTTATGTACTCCAAAATATGTATGAAGGAGATGTCTTCAATCTTATATATTCAAAATCTGTATTAATCATTTCATATGTTTGTTTTCCTTTATTGATAACAAATAAAATAATTATTAGGAAAAATATGACTTTTTCATACCAGAGCCAGTCAAGGAGAGAAATGGGGGTGGATAGGAAGAAAGCAGAAAAGCTGTAACCTTTGGGATTATATTATGACTGCAGATGTAAATTGTTGGACCTTTTTTAGATATTTAATAATGATCTCAGCTTGTTTTTTTTTGTAAAACGAATACTAGCAATAAAACAGACTGAGTAAAACTTTCATAAGGAAATATTTAGAAAATAGTATTCAATTTAGATGTATAAAAATTGATAAGTTTTAACAAGTGGCAATGAATTATAAGCTTCCAGATAGTTGTCAGTTATGATTGTTTGTTCATTTTTTTGCCTACAGAATAATAAAAGAATGCATCAATCAATGTCTCAGCCATTTCCTTATGTTAAATTTATATTGCTAATCAAGATGTACAACTTTTTTAAAAATGACAAAATGAATACTGGATAGGTAGAAACTTCACATATCTGCCTTAGCTTGAATGACTAATCTTTGATTAAACCATTTTTTTCAACTTGTACTAAATTCACTAAATACAGTTCTCTTTAGTTTTTCATAATTTCTTACATGGAAGAACACTCATGAAAATTTCATATCAATGCTCTTCTTCTGAAATAAAGAATAACCACTCTTGTACAGTTATTATTAAGGCTAAAAACAAAATATAAGATTTGTGACATTAGGAGCAATGGCAACACCAGTCCCTTATCAAATGCCCTAGGTATCTACTTTGTGCGAATGGAACTTATTTCAACAATTTCTAAATTGTCCCATAAATAAGTCAAGGAGGTGAACATACCTAATACTGTTGCTTCCCCCTATTTTCTCCACAACAACAACCCTATTTGATGAATTGGGGTGAGAGAGAAAGAGAGATTAGCCCAAAGTCACATATATCATCCCTTAGGTAAGACCATAGTCGCCAGGTTTCTAGAATGAAGCCTTAAGAACTACACCAAATTTTAATGCATTCTTTATCACTGTACACTAAAAGTTCCTTATGTCTTCTACCATGCTGTCCCAAGATCCATGCCCAGACAAGATTTGGTTGGGGAATGTCAGTGGTAAATCTTACTCCATATGACATATGTGTGTGTGTGTGTGTGTGTGTTTGTGTGTATGTGTGAGTGTGTGTATTCACACACTCTGAATACTCTGAATAAACAAGTATAAATCAAAGACAGCATTGATTGTCAGTAGAAGATCTTGGTAAAATGTAAGCAAAATATATGAAGCTTAAATATTTAGGTAGCCAAACTTTCCCATCTCACTTACAGATGAATTGCTTTCTTTCTTTGGATGCTCTTCAATTACTTTATAAAATTCTATATGCCCCATATAGAAGAGTCTTCTCATATATTGTACTCCTCACTAAGGTGATAGTTGATCAATATTCCAAACTCCCATATGAAGATCAAGTATGTATTTGCTCAAACATAGAGTTGAATCTTTTTTTTTGGTTGAGTTTTTTATTTTTTCATTTTCGTAGCATATAATCACATGTATACTATTATATAGCCAGCATCATATTGTATTATTAAATGTTTACATCAATTCATCTTACCATCAACTCCCAAAACACAATTATTTGCTCTTCTGCTCTCCATGCACCATATTTGTACCTTATCAAGAGTTGAATCTTTTTATACATCCTTCTAAATAGTGTATTGTACTCTCATGGCAATCAGAGATGATACACTGCCTCTTGGGTCTGACAGACTCCATTTATGAAGAGTAAATTGATGCATTTAGTTGAGGAAAAGGGGACATTCCCATGGGGGTTGTTTGGCAAGTTTGAAAACACTTCTCTCAGTGGGGTTGAAGAGCTGAAGTGATCCCCCCCCAGTTAGTCATATTGTAGAAGAAATTACCTAAAACTATTCAGTAAATGTAGCTTGATTTGGTATATGATTGCACTACAGAGCAGATATTATGATTCTTAGAATAACATCTGCTTAAAGTTCTTCTAGAACTTTTCAAATAAAATTTAAAAAAGTTACTTCAGGGGAGGCAAAGTTGATGGATGGAACAGCGGCAATCACGCTTTTAGCAGATGGGACATAGGATAAAAAATACCCAATGACCCAGTCATGGTAAAGGAAAAACATATCTACGATGATTGAAAACCCCTAGTGACAAATTTCTCTTGCTTGGGAATCATGAACAATGGATACCTGTGATGAAAAATCTAGGGCTTTATTCAATTTATAAATGAAATAAAATAAAACAGTCCTACAATAAGATCATCTTATCCCTTTTTTAAAAAATAGCCAATCCCATGATAATGATTTAATAAGTAAAAACAGTGTTCTAAAATATTCCTATACTACAAGCAATGAATTCAGACAGATGCTATCATGCCATATGATAGTAAACAGAATGGAAGTTAAAGAAACCATTTAACCTTTATGTTAGAATAATAGATTTCATTCATTTATTTGTCTCCTGTTTTAACTCCAAATTTCCTGAGTAAATGACTAATATAAGGGTGTTCTGAAAGCAATAGAATTTTCTTGTATTTATTTAGTGTATGGTAATTACATGGACTTATGGTAGTTCAAATGATCAGACATTGGCCGGTGTAAGGTCTTGACGGACATTCTATTCTATTGTTTTCTAAACACCCATATATTAGATATTTACTCACAAAATTTCATGTATTTGCCAAATGCTAAATAAATAAAACAAAATTAAGGTTATAGATAAATGTTTTTTTTTAATATAGCCTTCACTTAGAGAAACATTTGGTACAGCCAATGACTATTTAATTATATAGAGTTTCTTCCTCTTATGTATATGTAAGAGGGAAATGGCGGCGCTGCACTGAAAGCTCCGCTTCGGCGTTTCAAGCTTTCGACGCTTCAATCACCCACAAACAGATCGACATTCTACGGCACTTTATGGTCCTAGCTTTAGCCTTATTTCCCTTGTTGATTGGGAGGAACCCTGGTGCCTATCTGTTTTCTGGAGGACTACTGTTACAGAAGGAGGTGGGTGACTCGAACGACACTGGACGAGACAAGGCAGCTGGCCTATTCCTTGGCTGCCATGGTCTTTTTAGGCAACCCCCCTCCTCTACCCCAGCGGATTATGTCACTGGACGCTCCAGGCATTTTTTGACATCTGTGCCCCTGTTTCCTTTGGAATCTTTCTGGACTCTGTTGGCTAGCATTATAGAGGGATAGTCGGTTTGACATGGGGCGGTGTAAGATCTGGCAGTTGGCCTTGCGGCCGTTGCCACAGCCCTTTAGTCTACCCCCTAGGCCTTTTCTATGGCATGGCCTCTCCTTTTCTTCCCTGGCCCTCTGTTTGCTTTTACTTATATGGGGCTTTACTATCTGCTTCCCTGCTCACTGCTGCTGGGGATTGGACTTATGATCTGGTCCCGGTTGGTATGACCATTGCCGCCCGTCGATGTCAAGAGATTCCATCTCAGCTCCCTTGGAACTTTTTGGACCCCTCTATCCCAATACCATTTATACCATCTATCACACAAGGAAGAGAGAAGACAAAATCTTCTTCCCCCTTTATATCTCCGCAAATCCCACCGGACTGGACTTTTTGCGAACCCACCTACAAACTTTATTTGAACTTGCACATTCTTTAACAGCTGCACAATTTTTCTTTTTGTATGGGAAGTGCATGTGGTATATATGTGGCTAATTGAATGATCCCACATTTTTTAACTTAATGAATTTCTTATTAGCTATCTTATTGTATCACTGTATTTTAATATTAGTGGGGTATGTATGTGCAGAATGCTTGGCCGGTATGGGTGGGGGGATTGAGAGCGCGGCCCAGAGCCCCCACCACTGAGTGCAGAAACAGAAGTGGATGCGGGTCCAGACCCGTCTCTTGTCCCAGAATGTATGGTATGAATGGCCTGCCGGGGAGAACGGGGGCCGCGGGATGGGAAGAGGGATCTACAGGTGCGGGGATGGGCTGGTGCATCCCGGTCATGTTTGGGAGAGGCAGGTGTGATGGGAGTTACAGGGCTAGCCATTACCGGGGAAGGAGGGTTCGCTACATTACAGCAATCCCTCCTTCCGGCCCTGATAGCTCAACTCCAGGACCAGGTGGCGAGAGATGTCAGGGCCCTGGTCTCAGGCTGCTGTTGCTAAATGCCAGGTCTGTGGTTCATAAAGCTCCCCTCGTCCGGGACCTAATATTAGAGGAGGGGGCAGACCTGGCATATATTACTGAAACCTGGCTGGGCCATGAGGGAAGAGTCCCCATCACAGAAATGTGCCTGGAAGGGTTGCAGGTGCTCCACCAGCCGCGACACCAGAGAAAGGGGTGGGGGAATGGCAGTCATCATCCGAGAGTCATTAGTTCCCCATGGGATCCCTGCTCCGGAGACCATTGGGTGTGAGTCCCTTCTGGTGAAGCTGGACCTAGGGATCAAGTGGGCCTGTTTCTAACATACCTACCTCCCAACTGCGTTACAACAGCCCTGCCTGTGCTCCTTGAGTCAGTAGCCGGACTGGCAGTTGAGTTCCCCAGGCTGATAGTGCTGGGGGATTTCAACCTGCCATCATTCGGCGAATGCTCGGATGGAGTGCAGGAGTTCATGGCTTCCATGACAGCCATGGACTTGACCCAGGTAATTCAGGGTCCGACTCATACAGTGGGTCACATGCTCGACCTCGTGTTTCTCTTGGAGCAGTGGAGATGTGATCTAGAATTGAAGGGCATTGAGATCTTGCCCTTGTCATGGTCAGATCACTTCCTAATGAGGCTCAACTTTCGGAAACCACTCCCCCACTGTAGGGAGGGGGAACCGATTAGATGGTTCCACCCCAGGTGCCTGATGGACCCTTTGGGATATCAGACGGCGCTTGGTGAGATACCTGACTCCCTTGCCCACAGTGGAGCCCTTGGTCACTGCCTGGAATACAGCGGCGGCGGAGGCTCTCCACCGAATTGCACCTTTATGGCCTCTCCGCGGCAGTGGATCCAGGAGGGCTCCTTGGTTTACCGAGGAACTCCGGGAGATGAAGCGCCAAAAGAGATGCCTAGAGCGACGTTGGAGGGCTAGTAACTCCGAATCCGACCAAACACAATTAAGAGCCTTCATTAGGACTTATCTAGTGGCGATATGGGCGGAAAAATGTGCTCATTTTTCCATTCTTATTGCATCCGCAGAATCTCGCCCAGCCGCCCTGTTTAGGATAACCTGCTCCCTCCTGAAAGGGGGGGATGTGGGCGAGCCCTTACAGGGTAGAGCTGAGGAATTTGTTCAGTTTCTGTTGGATAAAGTCGCTCGGATTCGGACGGACCTGGACTCCACTTGGGCAGTACCAGCCGAGATGCCAGGGGAGGGCCTTGATTGGATTTCTTGGAGCGAGTTTCAACTCGCCGCTCCTGAGGAAGTGGACAAGGCCATGGGAGCAGTGAGTGCCTCCACCTGTTTACTGGACCTGTGTCCCTCCTGGCTTGTCTCAACCAGCAGAGAGGTGACACGTGGCTGGCTCCAGAGGATTGTTAACACCTCTCTTCGGGAGGGATCCTACCCGCACCCCCTAAAGGATGCGGTGGTGAGACCCATCCTTAAGAAAACTTCCCTGGATCCAGCAATTCTTAATAACCATTGTCCAGTCTCCAACCTCCCTTTTGTAGGGAAGGTTGTTGAGAAGGTGGTGGCCTTTCAACTCCGACAGACCTGGGATGAAGCAACTTATCTGGATCCTTTTCAGTCGGGTTTCAGGCCTGGTTACTGCACCGAAACTGCTTGGTCGCGCTGACCGATGATCTCTAGCGGGCCAGGGATAGAGGACATTCCTCTATTCTTGACCTCTCAGCGGCCTTCGATACCATCAACCATGGTATCCTTCTGCGACGGTTACGGGAGATGGGAGTGGGAGGCACCGTCTTACGGTGGTTCTCCTCCTACCTCTCGGACAGGTTGCAGTCGGTGTTGGTTGGGGGACAGAGATCGACCCTTAGGCCCTTCAAATATGTGGTGCCGCAGGCTTCAGTCCTGTCCCCCCTCCTATTTAATATCTACATGAAGCCGCTGGGTGAGATCATACACCGGCACGGGATCAAATATCATCAATACGCGGACGATACTCAATTGTATCTGTCCGCCCCATGCCAATTCAGCAAAGCAGTGGAAGTGATGTGCCAGTGCCTGGAGGCTGTCAGGGTCTGGATGGGAGCGAACAAGCTTGCACTCAATCCAGACAAGACCGAGAGGCTATTGATGCTGCCTCTCAAGGATAGTCCAGATATTCCATCTCTTAGCCTGGGGGGTGAAATTATACACCCCTCAGAGAGGGTTCGCAACCTGGGTGTCCTCCTGGACCTGCAGCTGATGTTAGAACACCATCTGTCAACTGTGACTAGGGGGGCTTTTGCCCAGGTTTGCCTGGTGCACCAGCTGCGGCCCTTCCTGGACCAGGAGGCACTTCGAATGGTCACTCATGCCCTTGTCACCTCAAGACTGGATTACTGTAATGCACTCTACATGGGGCTGCCCCTGAAGAGTGTTCGAAGACAGTTGGTCCAGAATGCACCCGCGAGCGATACTGGGTGTATCTAGATACACCCATGTTACACCCATCCTCCGCGATCTGCACTGGCTCCCTATTGGTCTCTGAACGCGCTTCAAGGTGCTAGTCATTACTTTTAAAGCCTTACATGGTTTAGGACCTGGCTACCTGAGAGACCGCCTCCTGCCACATACCTCCCAATGACCAACAAGATCACACAGGTTGGGTTTCCTCCGGGTGCCGTCAGCCGGACAATGCCGCTGGCGGCCCCTCAGAGAAGGGCCTTCTCTGTAGCTGTGCCAGCCTTGTGGAACGATCTACCCATAGAGATCCGGACCCTTACCACTCTCCTGATCTTCCGAAAAGCCACCAAAACCTGGCTGTTCCGGCAGGCCTGGGGATGTTAATTAATGTCCAGCCCCACCTAGACAGAATGAATGGTGTGTAATTTCAATAACTGTATTTTTATTCTTAAATTTTTAAATGTTTTTTTTAAATCTTGTTTCTGTAAGCGGCCCAGAATCCTACGGGATTGGGTGGCATACAAATTTTATTAAATTTCAAAAAAATTCAAAATTATTACATATGTAAGCTTTACAGATATGCTGTTTGTGATTTAGTGTGGATTATAAATAAATGAATACAAAGGAATACAAATAATTATTATAATTATTTATTTATTAAATTTACATGGGTTTCCATCTCAAATTAATTACTGTAATAAAGTTATATTTAAAATGGGCTTGTTGATCCAAAACACTACATGCTTTTTTAGATGTGAAAATAGAACAGTAGAAATATACACAGACTTGAACTAGCAAGCATATTAGTAATTCTGTGAGAATATTTTAAGTGCCTCATGAAATTATTGCAATGGGAGAATATGGCAGTTCATAAAATGGTTGCCTGAGTGGCAAGGATCAGATAAAATCAACCAATTTACCAGAAATTAAAATGTTTCCTTCTACTTTCTTTCTTTATTAAGCGTTTTACGTCATATCCATGGGATTCCATCTCAAATGCATATACGTAATAAAGTTACATTTAAAATGGGCTTCTTGATCCAAAACACTACGTGCTTTTTTAGAAGTAAATTTTGTACAATAGATTTGAACTAGCAGGCACATTAGTAATTCTGTGAGAATATTGTAAGCACTTCATGAAATTATTGCAATGGGGGAAAGTGGTGGCTGCCGGGGTGGCTAGGATCAGATAGAGTCAACTAATTTGCCAGGAATTAAGATGTTCCCTACTATTTTCTTTCTTTATTCACAAGTGTTTTGTATTGTTTCCATGAAAAACCAAATCTATACATATTACAAAGGGAACATACAATAGATAATAATACAGAAAATAATAAATCAATTTCACAATAGTATTAATAGTAATATAAAGTACTATAATATATGCCCTATTATTTTGAGCCATCCTTTGATGAGCCATATAATGGCACTTTTGTAAGGATGAGTAATATTTTTTTGAAACAAATTATGACATTTATATTAAGACTATGCAGGGCTAGGACCTCCTTTGAAACAAAGTGATGCCACAGGCAAAAACATTATTTTAAACATTAAAATAATATTTAAGGTAAGATAAGGTACAGAATCTATGGTATGTGAAATGAGGATATGTTGTCCACATTAGTTTCTGTAGCACCAAAGCTATACCTCATCTTTAATTCTATTTTCCACAGTAATTGAAAAGTTATGATACTATTAAAAAACTACTCTATATTTTCTAATAATTTTAAAGAAGGCTTCCTTCACTTCTTTATTTCTCAAACTGTAGATGATGGGGTTGACCATTGGAGTCAGGACAGTGTAGAATAGAGAAAAGATCTTATGTAGTTCTTTCAGTTTTTCAGTTTCAGGGACAACATAGACAAGCAATAGTGTAACAAAGAAAAATGAAACTACAGTAAGATGAGAGGAACAAGTAGAGAAGGCCTTCTGTTGTGCTTTTTTAGATTTCATTTGCAGAACAGTATAGAGTATATAGATGTAGGAGGTCATTGTTAGGAGAAATGGGGTCCCTATACCCATGGATCCTAGAATAAAAGTAGCAAGTTTCACTAAGTGTGTATTGCTACAGGAAAGATTTGCCACTGAATATACATCACAAAAGAAATGGTCAATTTCACGGGGACCACAAAATGTTAACTGTACTAGAAAAAATGTTATGATAGCATTAGTCAATAAACCACTTATCCAAGACATGAGGGCTAATTGGAAGCAGAGTTTACCATTCATGACAGATGCATAATGAAGTGGTTTGCAGATTGCTAAATATCGATCATAAGACATCATTGCCAGGAGATAACATTCAGTGGATGCTAAAAAACCAAAGAAATAGTATTGCGTCATACAACCATACATAGATATAGATTTATCCCCAGTTATAAAACTAGCCAGCATTCTGGGCAAAATGGTTGAAATGTAACAAGTCTCCAAACAAGACAAATTTGCAAGGAAGAAGTACATGGGGGTATGAAGATGTTGGTCAGCTACAACAAGTAGAACAATAAGTAGGTTCCCCACTATAGACAAACTGTATATAATAAAGAACAGTATAAAGAACATTATTCCCATTTGGGGAAGATTGCTGAATCCCGAAAGAATGAAGGTTGTAACACTTGACTGATTTATTTCCATTCTTTCTTGTTAATAATTGATCAATAATAACAATTTGAAGAACTTTAGTATCCCCATTTTCCCTTCTTTTCTTCTATCTGTTGATTGTGTCAAATGTTGAAATACATTTTTGAATCTTGCTTGCATATCTAAACACAGAAAGAACAGATGTTGTATTTCTAAACATATTAACCACATCATAATAGACAATGTCACATGTTAATAGTCCATGACATTAAAGGAAATAAACAATAGTCTGATGTGAAATATATAGACCAGTGAAGATCCAATTAAACCAATTTGCTGCTAAATACCTTATGCATTGGAATATTCACAAGTAATGTTTAGCACATGGAATTAGATAACGGTCTAGGGGGAAGTGGGAGTGGAAGTGGGACTTAGTTCACTTTGGCTACATAGAGGTTCTAGGGTCATTCCTCTTTTAACTCTGCTCTATGGCTCTACTGCTTCTCCTACATCTGATAATGTTCATTATTTTCATCTCAAAATGTGTTTCAGGGGGCGGGGAGAGATATAAATTTAATGAGAATGAACTGATCTGACAAAACTCAAAAATATTTGGCAAAATGAGCCACAATAAACACTTGCAAATTTACACATGATTATTTGTCCCCAGATCAAAAATAAATAAATAATCCAAACTGCACATATTTGGAAGAATTGCATCTATCACAATTTGTTTTAAAAACTATAATTGGGCACAACTACAAAAAATAAAGTTCTATTTAAAATAATATATTTTGCAAAGCTTAATGAAACTTGTTTGCTTTATGTGCATTCCTCATTAATCAAATTAATGGCATGCCACATCAGTCCTGCAACATAATAAGAATCCAATGGATTGCAAATATCAAATGCCCTGATAGTTTTGGATCAAATAATCTAATTAAAAATCTATTCTTTCCCAGTATCATCCTATGGAATTTTATCCTATGAAGTAATTTCAGGGATAAAATTTGAGATGCAAAATTATTCTGTGGAGGGCATATCAAATCTTGTTCAGAAACATTTAATGAAGCAATCCAGAGTCCAAAGGGTTTTCCATGTAAACTTGCTGAGATCACTTTCCCTCCATCAACAAGTTTTAAGCAAACTTTTCTGTTACAATACAATTGATATGTGTCCATACAGTGATTATTCCTGATCTCTCTAGATAGCATATTTATGAACATTTAATACAAAAACCACTGAATAAGCTATGATCTAATAAGGAGAGCTTAATAGATGTTGTTTGCTATACTAGTAATAGATATTTATATATAATTTAGGCACAAGTAGAGTAGAGGATTTTTATTTTAAGTTAAGAATATGGGAGAAAGAAAAAGAGGTATCAATACCTCCATCAAATTTATACATAAAACAGTGTCAATAAATTACTGATATGGAATTCTTAAAGAAAATTGCAACTGAAAATCCTGCTTTTAAAGAAAAAAAACAGCAAATTATCTGTGACAAAAGAACAACAGTAGAAGAAATGTAAAAGGGAATGAGGAATAAAAAATGGATATGAAATGAATTGAACAGTATTAAGTAAGAATACATGTGTGCTTGTGTCTCTCTCTCTGTGTGAATGTGTGAGTGAGTGAATCAATCAGTTGGATATAAATATAATTTCTTTCTAGTAGTAGACTAATATTCCACAAAGTCCTGCTATGGAAAAGATTATGTCTGTTTCTTATATTTCCTGACTTATATGTGTTTGCGGAATCATATTTCTGATCTGAAATAACAACAGTATTAGTCAATATACTTCTGAACACAATTCAATGATATACTGAAGGTGCTAAATAGCCTATGGATCATCACCTACTGTTCTAATCAGCTAACCCTTTTAAGTTCTTTTTAAAAACACCTTCTCTCTTTGTTGCCTATCCCTAAGAAAAACTGTTTGTACTGCAGATATACAAATAACTCTTTTTGATTTTCACAGATTAAGAATATACATCTTTTCCTGTGAAATGCTTTCTTCATTATTCTTCTATTCTTTGCTTTTTTCTAACTATATAATTAAGTTTATGGTGGTAAATATTTTATTTCCTAAAATTAAATTTAGAATTATTTCATCTGTTCTTTCTTTCTTTTTAAAATTGTTGCTAAGTAAAAAAGAAATGCATTAAAAGAAAGCTGCTTCAAGTTTTTAAACATTAATTCTGCAATCAGTGCCATGACTCAGAATCACTGAGATGTTAATGCCACTGTATTCAATGAAATTGTCATCTTGAAAAGTATGCACATAGTGAGGATTACAATTTAAATTATATGGACATCTTTTCTAAATCTATAATTGGTGAAAAATTAATGGTATATGACAGGAGCTATGTTGGTGACAAATATATATATATGAAAATCTGATAGCATTCTTTTCATCTAACACATTTATCAGATGCATCTAATGAAGAAAGCTCCAACTCATGAAAATATATGCCTTTTAAAATATAATATTATAGTTTGTAAATTGTGCTACCAGACTGCTGAGTGCCATTTTACTTTAAAGAAAGGACTTCAGCCATTACTGAGCACGGTACATATAAAAGTGGCACAAATTACATATGAAATATGGCAATCAAATATAGATGTATGGTTTCCCAAAGATAAAGGTAAGTGTTGGAATTTGGGGAAAGGATGAGAGTTTTTAAAAAAAATAGAAATAGACCAATAAAAATGTAGTACTAAGACAGGTACCATTTACAGCCCAGAGCAAAGTTATTGCATTGTTGAAACAATTGTTTCTAGTTAGTATAGGATGATTATCCTGGAAACAAAGAAAGCCAATATATGAGGTTAGGCCTTACCTGCAGTTGTTCCATAAGAGCTGTTCTATTAACAACCAAAGATGCAGGAGAGGAATTTAGTAGTAAACCATTTGCAGAAATGTTGCGTCCAAGTGTTGCTACACTATCCTTTTTACAGTAATTGATGATCCAAGGTAATAATATTTGGGCTTGCAGGAGCAGTATGTTATATTATTATGTTTTAATTATTGGATAATTAAAATATTTCACATGAGGCTGGGGATTTGTTGCTGATTGGCTCTTGGACAAACTGTTCTGATGTAGTGTATTTTGAATCTTCAAGAACATGCTAAAATTCACTCTTTCTATATGGCAGTATTTTATTTTATAGATTAAAAAAAAATAGCATATATCTTTGCCGGACAAAATACTATTTAGAGCCCAGAACAATAAGCAATAAATAGTAAGCAAAAAAAAAAAAAAAAGATAAAAAGAAAGAAAATATAATTAAATCTAGTGTATATATGTATGTGGATTTTACACACACACACACACACACACACACGTATCAAGGATGGGTTCCTATACTGGTCACTACCAGTAGGCACATGCTGGCACATGTGCAGGTGACTAAATATGCACAGAAAGATGCTGGCAACAGGATAAGAGATTGGGGGACCAATTTGGGGGCATGGCAAGTATGGGTCGCTGCCAGTTCTGCGACCCAGGCTACAAATCTTCTACTGGTTCAGCCAAACTGGGCCATCTCTGATATGTGTGTGTGTGTGTGTGTGTGTGTATACATACATACATACATACATACATACATACATACATACATACATATATATATATATATATATATATATATATATATATATATACACACACATACACACACACATATACACACACATACACACACACACACACACACACATATACATATACATAGACATAGACATAGACATAGACATAGACATAGACATAGACATAGACATAGACATAGACATAGACATAGACATAGACATAGACATAGACATAGACATAGACATATACATATACATATACATATACATATACATATACATATACATATACATATACATATACATATACATATACATATACATATACATATACATATACATATACATATACATATACATATACATATACATATACATATACATATATATATATATATATATATATATATATATATATATATCCATGTAGCTATATGTCTGTCTGTCTGTCTGTCTGTCTGTCTGTCTGTCTGTCTGTCTGTCTATCTATCTATCTATCTATCTATCTATCTATCTATCTATCTATCTATCTATCTATCTATCAATCATGTATCTACCTATCATTTGTCTTTGCAATTCATCCAAATCTTCATCATGTCTATAATAATGTCCATAAAGATTTTTATACTATTTTCATTCATTATATTAACTTATGTAAGCGTCTCCCTTTCCTCTGCTGTCTGCCTAAAAAATAATCACAGTTCTTTGTTATGTTAGTTCGGGAGGTTTTATAGAAACATGAGCCAATTTTTCCTGTCAAATTCTCACAAAAGTAATTGAGATTCTAAACAAGTGAAAAGAGAGGGACAAAAACTATGACTTGTGGGTTCAAAATAACCTACTACAATTTCTTGTTTACCCACTTCAAAAAACTCCAAACTGTGATGGGCCAAAGACCACATGCCTCAGACCAAGACCAGAATATTTTTATTTGATTGAGAGTGTGGAAAAATCACTTATTTAAAGGAAATCTAAATTAAAGGAATCTAATAGGTTGATTTCTCCAACAGAGCAGGAAATACTAAAGACTGAAGCTCAAGGAACTTAACAGAAGCTTCAAAGAAGTCAAAGGAAGTCATGAGATTCCTTTGAGTTCTCTAATAAAATTAGCTTCAAATTATATTTATAATATCATTAATAGTACTGTGCAGTATTCCAGATTTCTTGAATGTTTAAAAACTATTTGGCCTGGAATGAAATGTAGGTAGGTAGGTAAGTAAATAGGTAGGTAGATAGATAATCCTCTTTTATTGCAGGCCCTCCAGAAATTGAACTTTATATATTTATATATTATTTGCAATGTCAGTGTCTTCTTATTAAATGTATTTGTCTTCTTTCTTCTGATTTTGGGCAATTACTGTATATACTCGAGTATAAGCCTAGTTTTTCAGCCCACTTTTTGGGCTGAAAAAAGCCGCCTCGGCTTATACTCGAGTCAGTGAAAAATTTGCCCGAAATGGAGGAGAAAAAGGGGTGGGGCCATGCCGCTGGGTGACACTCGTGAATGGCCCAGTGCCCCTGTGAGTTTCCCCTCCCTCTGTGTCAGTTTGCTGCGCAGCGCGCACCGCACCATCCCCCCTCCTCACGTTCTAATGTAATGCAGGGCTGTCTTACGATTCCCCTTCCTCCCCCTCCTGTCGCTCTGCAACGATGTCCCACCTCCTCCTTGTTATGGCAAGCAGCCACATAGCGATGTCCCACCTCCTCTGGTACAGTGATCCAATGATAGGAATCACTGTGCCGTGTGTCATAGGAGGCGGGACATCGCTCCCGCGGCTGCACGGGACATCATCATCACAGCGGGACATCAGCATCATGAGGTGAGTGAAGTATTTCATTGAATACACCGCTAGTTTACTGTTTTTCTTTGAAATAAATATTCAAAAACATTATTGGTATCTATTTTTATTTTTGAAATTTACCGGTAGCTGCTGCATTTCCCACCCTAGGCTTATACTCGAGTCAATAACTTTTCCAGTTTTTTGTGGTAAAATTAGGTGCCTCGGCTTATATTCGGGTCGGCCTATACTCGAGTATATACGGTAGTATGATTTACAATCAAGCCTATAGAATTAGCATTTGAATATCATATTTGAGGCCCAATGGTAAACATTCTGCCACTGTGTGATAGATGCATTACATACATCTCTTCTAATGTTAATATACAAGTATACTAATCTGTTCTTCTTCAGTTTTTATTATTCAGTGGTTGGCTAAAACAGATGTTGCTCCTTTAAGACTAAATGAATAGGATTTTTTTTGTAATTGTTTTCCAAATTTGTAATATGCTAACCAAATCAAATATGTCAGTGTTTAATTTGAAAGATTATACTGAACACATAACTGTGAGGACAATGGTAAATAATCTAAGTTGGATATTTACTGTATATAATAAGGTAAAAGATAAGTGTTATATATGATATATAAATAAATAATAGAATAATAGAATTGGAAGAGATCTTGGAGGTCTTCTAGTTCTCCCCCCTGAGCAGGAGACACTATACCGTTTCAGACAAATGGCTATCCAGTCTCTTTTTAAAAAACCCTAGTGATGGAGCATCCACAACTTCTGAAGACAAACTACTCCATTGCTTTATTGCTCTCACCATTAGGAAATTTCTCCTTAGTTCTTATTTGCTTCTCTCTTTGGTTAGTTTCCATCCATAGTCTATCTCTTGCCTTCTGGTGTTTTGGGAAATAGTTTGACCACCAAATCTTTGTAGGAGTCCTTCACATATTGGAACACTGTTATCATATCTCCTAGTTTGTCTTTTCACTAGAGTAGACATACTCAATTCCTCCAGCTGTGTAATCATCCTTGTTGCTCTTTTCTGCATTCTTTCCAAAGTCTCAATATTTTTTATATTGTGGTAACAAGAACTAGATGTGATATTACTAAGGCTTTGTAAAGTGGTACTAGAACTTCATGTGATCTTGATTCTATACCTCTATAAATATGGCCTAGGAATTTTGACTTCTACCCAGATTGATGGCTCAGATTTAAGTGATTATCCATTAGGACTCCAAGATCCTGCTTGCAGTTACTGGCATTAAGCCAAGTGTCATTTAGTCTATAGTACTGATGGTGAACCTTTTTGGCACTGAATGCATGTGCATTCAGTGCATTTGCATTTGCACACGTGTGTACTGAAAGCACAAAGACCAGCTGGTTGGTGCATATGTGCATGCTGGCCATCTGGTCTTCGAATTTCTGGCATACACATAGGTGCTAGCCAGCTGGTCTTTGTGCATGCCAGAGCATCAGAAATCTGAAGACCAGCTAGCCGACACATGCCTGCCATTATTGGCCATTTTTCAGGCTGTTTTCAGGTCGTTTTTTGTGCTCTGCTGCCCACGAAAACCAGCTGCCCAGCGCAACAGAAACCAGAAGAGCAGCTAGCGATGGCATGTGGATGACGTGTGTGCCCACAGAGAGGTCTCTCTGTGCCACCTCTGACATGCGTGCCATAGGTTCTCCATCACGGGTCTAATAGCACTTAGACTTTTATACCACTTCATAGTGCTTTTATAGCACTCTCTAAGCAGTTTACAGAGTCAGCATATTGCCCCCAATGATTTGGGTCCTCAGTTTAAGCACCTAGAAAGGATGGAAGACTGAGTCAACCTTGAGCCAGTGAGATTTGAACTGCTGAACTGTAGTAAGCAGCCAGCTGACGTAGCCTGCAGTACTGCACTCTAACCACTGTGCCACCTCAGCTATACCTATATAGCTAGTTTTTCTTGCCTAACTGTAAAACCTTAACTTTCATCTTCATTTTGTTAGATATGGCTCAGAGTTCAAATTTGATCTTGAATCTTGAGCCTGTCTTCTGGGGTGTTGTCTATTCTGCAAATCAGTGCAAATTTAATGTGTTCCCCTTCTAATCCTCTGTTTAGATCATTTGTGAAGATATTGAAGAGTATTGGGCCTAAAATGGAACCTTCGTGTACCCCACTGCTTACTTCCCTCTATGACTTTTTGTAAAAAGTTTTTTATTTTTCTTTTCAAATTCATTCTTAGAAACACATAATTGTCATTTAACATATGTCAATTCATATTTTTCCTCATGTATATTTACATTTTAATATTTTCTTATTTCCATTCCCCTATATTAATCATGTCGTCTGAGATACTTATTTAATGTTTTGTTCCTTTTTCTTTCTATTTATACTTTTTTTCAAACCACTTGTAAAACTGTTCCCATGTCCTGTAGTACACTGATTCCTCTTTGTCCTTTATTGTCAATGTCAACCTACTCATTTCTGCACAATCTAATATCTTCTTTATTACTTCCCATTCTGATGGGATTTTGTCTACTCTCCAGTTTTGTGCAAATATAATTCTGACTGCTGTTATTATTTGTACAATCAATTTTGAATCTTCTTTACTGTATTTTTCTGGTAGAATACCCAATAAAAATATCTCTGGCTTAAACTCTATGGGTTTATGTATCATTTTCTCTAACCATGTTTGTATTTTAATCAAATAGGTTTTTGCTTCCCTACATGTCCACCACACATGATAGTATATTCTTGGCAATTGGTGACATTTCCAACATTTAGCTGATTTATCCTTAAACATTTTTGCTAATCTTTCAGGTGTCATGTGCCATCTGTAAAACATTTTATATAAATTCTCTTATATGCTGTCGCCATTGTCAGATTATAATTCCTTTCCCATAGTTGTTGCCATTTTCATAGTTCTATTGCATATCCAAATTTTTTGCCAATCTTATTGCTGTTTCTTTGACCTCTTTTTCTAGGTCAGGGGTTCTCAACCTGTGGGTCGCAACCCCTTTGGGGGTCGAATGACCATTTCACAGGGGTCATCTAAGTGTCTTGAATGTGGCTCTTCCACAACCCGCATGCCCCGACCCTGTGTTGGTGCAGGCCGGGGAGCTGTGGCCACTGCCAGAAATGGAGCCATGGTGCTTGACCGGTGGAGGTGTCAGCTGTGGCACTGCCGGGAGCTTCTGCTGGGCATGCTGCTCTCGGGCACCTGCCTCTGCTGCAGCCTGCTGCACTTCTGCTGCGCCCCAGCCACCTCCCGCCGCTGCCACCACCCACTGCCCACCACCCACAAGAAACTTCTGCAGAAGTGGCCGCCTGGCCCATTACATACGCCTACCACCCACCCGCCCCCTCACCCTGGCTGTTGGGCAACAGGGGTGGTGGGAGTAACCAGCCAAGGCAGAAGTAGCCAAGCGGCTCCCGCAAGTGCTCATTGTAGACATCAAGAAGGGTGGCATCTGCACCATGCTGGAGTTCATCCGTGGCCACCTGGGCATGCATGCCCTCGGCACCGAGACCTACTTCTTCAACTGGCACTATGAGCAGGGCCTGGAGTGGTACAGATGAGGTGGCTCAGTGGAGCTCGGGAAGCTGCCGTCATGGGGAATGGGCAGGGGAAGAGCCACCCACCAGCCCCTACCCATTGTGCTGGGTTGCCTGGCCACACGGCTCTGCTTTCCTCGGGGCTGGAGTGTCAGAACCTTTCAGTGCTGCTCCGCATCTTGGGTTCCCCTGTGACCCACCAGTTCCCCTGTGACCCACTTGGGTGCTTGTCTTGTGCCCTCCATGTGCTTTCCCTGGTGCCCCACCGATCCTCCTCCTTCTCCTTGCCCAGTCTGAGGCAGCGACAGCGGGAAGCAGTGCTCATGCTCCCCCTCCGTCCTCTCTTTCCTGACCGAGACTTCCTTTTGGGTGACCCCTTCTCTCCTCTCTTGCAATCCCCCTAGCCACACATGGGGAGACCACCTACGAGCAAGCACCAAAGTGCAGCAAAGTGGGGCGGCTGGCTGCTCGCTTAAGGAGGATCTTAACAGGGCACAAAAGGATGTAGCTTCTCTCCTGCATGGCTCCAACCATGACCTTGCTGTGTCCTCCATGTCTTTGGTCGAGTTTGGAGGACACAAGCTCAAACCTGAAGTGGCAGGAAGCGAAGGCTGCCTAATAGGTGAATGTGGTGCAAAGGGAGATACAGGGCTGCTTCGCTCCTGCACTAAGGCTCTGGCAACCCTACTCCTTCTCCCTCTCCTTCTCCTCTCATGTGAGGGGGAGGGATGACACAGGAAGGCCAGGGGATTGTGAGAGGGGGAGGAGGGTTGCCTGAATGGAGGCCTCCACCATGGCTGGCAATTGTTCCTCAGCAGAGAGAGAGAGAAGGGAAAGAGAGGGAGAAAGAGAGAGGTGGGGAGAAGGGGGGTGAGAAATAAGAGAGGGGTAGGAAGAGAGATAGGGAAAAAGAGACAAATGGATGGAGGGAGAGAGAGAAAAAGAGATGAGAGGTATAGAGAGAGATGGAGAAGAAGGAGAGATACATAAAGAGATTAGGGAGGGAGGGAGGGAGAGAGAGGGGGGAGAAAGAGACAGATGGGAGAGGGAGAAAGAAAGAAGAGGAGAGGGAGAAATGTGTGTATGTGTGTGTGTGTGCATTTCCTATAGAAAAGAAAACAGCCACAAAACCTGGGAAGCCATGGCTAGGGGGGAGTCAAGTGATTCGATGGGAGTGAGTAACATCAATTTGGCCATGCCCACTCAGTTTTTGTGGTTCCCGGTGTTTTGTTTTCTCTGGGAAATGGGCCCAAGTGGCTTTTGATTGTTTAAGATTGCAGTCCCCTGGTCTAAGACCATCGGAAAAAACATATTTTTGATGGTCTTAGGAACCGAGACACTTGTTCCTATGGTTGGGGGTCATCACAACATGAGGAACTGTATTAAAGGGTCACAGCATTGGGAAGGTACCACTGTTCTAGGTATATTCTAAGTAAATAATTGTAGAATTTTTTGATCATTTTTTCATCTGTTTCCCTGAGTATCCTATCTAATTCTGAGTTTTCCATATTAAAACCATACTCTTTAACATCTTTCTCATGTCTTGTTTGTATTTTCATTTGTTTAAACCATCCTATATCAATCCCTATTCTTCTTTCTTCTGTTTTAGTTCTCCCTTTGCTGTTAATATATCTTTGTACCTAATACTACTTTTTCATACTACTAGTATTCAGATGTGCCAAAGCCTCTACCATTGAAAGCCACATTGGTATTTCCATATAGTGCTTTTCTTTTACTTTTTCCCATACTGTGTATAAACCATTTCTTACATTTCTTTCAGTGTCTCTGAAAGTAACCATGTATTCTATTTTTCCCATAGAAATGTGTGCCAACCCAGTTGCATATCATGTCTCTCCAAGGATAGTAACCTTGCATTTTTTAATAATATTCATTCTTTTATCCACATTAGAGCTGCTGCTTGATAGTATAATTCCCAGTTCGATACACCAAATCCACCTCTAATCCTAGAATCTTGTAGCATTCTTATATTAATTGTTGCTTTTTTTCCTTGCCAAATATATTTTCCTATTATTTTATTTTATTTTTCAAAATATTTTTCCAGTTTTATTGGTATTGTTTGGAATAAAAATAATATTCTTGGTAGTATATTAATCTTAATTACCACTATTCCACCCATTAGTGATAGCTGTAAGTTTTTCCATTTCTCTATATCCATTTCAATTTGGTTTCTTAGTTTATAATAATTATCTTCCTTAATAGTTACACATCTTGAGGTCAACTGTATTCCCAAATATTTCACTTCTTTTACTATTTGAATATCTAATTTCTCCATTATTTCTCTTTTCAGTTTTTCACTAAAAATTTTTTTATCTTTATTAATTTTTAATCCTGCTATTTCTCCATACTCTTCTATTTGTTCTAGTAGTTTTGGACCTGTTTCTATTGAATCTTCAATAATAAATACCAAGTCATCTGCAAATGCTTGCAATTTATATTCTTCCTTTTTAACATTCATTCTTTTTATATCTTTATCTTGTCCTATCTTTCTGTTCAAAACTTCTAGTGTAAATATGAATAATAGTGGAGATAGCGGGCATCCTTTCCTGGTCCCTTTTCTAATCGGCATTTCTTCTGTCATATCTCCATTTACTTCCCTCTATGTTGATGTAGTTTCATTGAAGACTACACATTGACTACAATTTGTCAGCCAGTTACAAACCTATCTGATGTGGTACAGTCTATCACACATTTTACTAGCTTGCCAAGAAGTAGGTTGTGGACTACTTTATCAAAGGCTGTACTGAAATCTAAATATACTATGTCCTCAGCATTTCGCTGATCCACTAATTTAGTCACTTTGCCAAAGAATGAAATAAGATTTGTTTGTTTTGATGAATCCATGTTGAATCCTTGTCAAGAAAAGGAATTTTTAAAATGAAAATAATTTTATATAACTAAATAAATATACATGTAAATTTGTGCCTATATAAGTGTATTTCAATTTTCTGAAAAACTTGCATAAATGACATGGATAAGCAGGATATAATAATTCTATCCTGTTGTATTAATGCATTTAGTTAGATTTTATATTGAAAAGATTCTAACTAAATAAATAAGATATATGGATATTGCTAACAATGGGATTGTAGAAATATATGGATATTCATCAAAATTAAGTGATCCTTTACATTTTTGATAAACTATCAATTTCTGTACATTTATTTTAACGATATGACAATAAGGCACAATTATTCTCAAAATTTCTTTTTAAACTAATATAATTAATATAAAATATTTTGCTTTTCAGAAGTAACTATAGAAAGATATAATGTTATGTAAGTTTATTCAGGATAAAAATTAAAACTGTTTTTCCCTTGAATATAGTGAGGTTGATATATTAGTAGATATATGGAACTAAAACTATTTTGAGAGGTATCTTACAGGTTTTATTATATCTTAGTCACAAAGGGTACAGGAAACAACAATAAAATATGAACAATTTATTTTAATAATTGATTGAGTACAATATCAACAGCTCAGTCTTCCAATTCATAGTATGAATTTCCAAGTAATTTAACAATCAAAAATTTAAACATGTAGCTAAGAAAGATTATTTAATTATATTCATGAGGCTCACAATGCAAAAATGCACTACTATTTGTGCAAACATTTTCTGAATATCAAAATGGACCAAAACAAATTTAATATATTTAGAAAAGCATATTTCAGATGAGATCCTATAGAACAGGGTTGTCAAAGTTGATTTCATTGAGGGCTGCATCAGGATTGCATTTGACTTCAGAGGGCTGGGGCTGGGCATGGCTATGGTGGACATGGCCAGCTTGATGATACTTGTATCAGGGGCACCTTTGGTGACCAAGTGCTAAGGCATGACTTCTCTGAGACCCTCTCTCACTGTCATTATACTGTCCTCCCTTCCTTCTTTCCCATCTTCCCTTCTTTTTTTAAATCTTTCCTCTTTCTTTTCCTCCTTTCCTGTCCCTTCTTGCATGTTAAAATGCAAAAGGGGAAACATTTCTCCTTTTATTTGGTTTTTAAGTTTGTTTTGTTAGTTCTCTGCCAGCAAAAATAGAGCTTGGGGGAGGCATGCACAGCCCCCCTGAGTTCCATTTTTGCTGACAGAGGCACCACAGGCCAGTTGCTGTTTCCAGGCTAGCCCTGTGGACCAGATCTAAGCACCCCTGCTATATTATTTTTGATATAATAGTTTACCCATAAATTTAAAAAAGGAAACTATATATATGAGTCGAAGTGGCACAGTGGTTACAATTCAGCACTGCAGACTACTTCTGCTGCCTGCCGGCTCCCTCCAACTTAGCAGTTTGAATCTCACCAGGCCAAGCATTCAATCTTTACGAGGTCAGTAAAATGAGGACCCAGATTGTTGAGGGCAATATGCTGACTCTGCAAATTGATAGAGAGGGCTGTAAAGCACTTTAAAGCAATATATAAGTCTAACACACACACACACACACACACACACACACACACAGTAGTTTATTGGATTTAGATCTACCACCTTATTGCATACATATTGATCTCTTCCTCCCCATCTTTGTCAATTTTAATTCACATTTAATGATACTATTTATTGTTTTAATGTTTTAAATTTGTTTTCTCTCAACTGATAATAAGCTGCCTAGAGCCTCCTTTGGCAAGATGACTGGCAATAATTGTAATAATATTTATATATAGAAATAAAAATAAACATAAGAAGAAATAAATGATTTTAAAAATCTATGATAATGTATTGGCTTGCATTCTTGCAAAATAATGTATTTTGCATCTAACTCTCCTCAGGGCTTTATGGACCTCTTGGTTTCTTAAACTGTAGATTAAAGGATTGATCAGAGGTGTCAAGACAGTGTAGAAAATGGAAAAAACTTTATTCAGTTCCCTCAGACTGGGTATATCTGGCAAAATGTAGACAATTATTAGTGTACCATAAAAAATACAAACCACAATGAGATGAGACGAACAGGTTGAAAAGGCCTTTTGCCTTCCGGTAGTGGAAGATATCTTTAGAATTGTGGCAATAATGGCAATATAAGACATTAGTGTTAGTAGAAATGGAGTGATAGTGAAAATGACAGTCAAAAGGAAGGTAACAAAATGAACTAGTGTTGTGTCACTACATGCAAGTTTTTCAAGTGGAATCAAGTCACAAAAATAATGATTTATAATATTAGGGCCACAGAATGATAACTGAGTGAGCAGTGCTATTGTTAGGCAATTTGCTAAGAAAGAACCAATCCACAATCCAATCATAATCTGAACACCAACCATAACATGCATGATAGAAGTATAATGTAGAGGTCTACATATTGCCAGATATCGGTCATAGGACATGGCTGCCAGGAGGTATGTTTCTATGCAAACACAGGAACCAAATAAATAGAATTGGACTAGGCATCCAGTAAAAGAAATAGACTGTTGACCAGTAAACAAATTGGCCAACATTTTTGGTAAGATGATTGAACTGTAACAGGTCTCCAGACAGGACAGATTCCCCAGGAAAAAGTACATGGGCGTGTGAAGATAGTGGTCAACTATGACTAACAATATAATGAGGAGATTGCCAGTTATTGTTGCAAGATATATCATTAAGAGGAAAAAGGAAAGAAGAGGCTGTAACTCAGGGAGAGTTGCAAATCCCACAAGAATGAATTCTGAGATTATAGTCTGGTTTTTTGTTTTTATGTTGAACATTTTGTCCACTTCGTAATTTTCATATTTTCTTTCTGTATATCTCTCATTGATGGAACCCATGGCCGGTCTGTTGAATTGCAAAATAAAATAAAAAAATGAAATGGATTTTAAAATGTAAATGCACATATAATTCCAACCAGAATTTTCCTTATCTTCTTAGGTAGAGAGGCTTGAAATAGAGTTGCAGAAGAATTGCTGAAGTCACTATGAAGCCATAGCAATATTTATGACATCATCTGTTTCAAAAATAGCCTGTGTCATTTCATGGAGGAAATAATATTTTGTGATTTGAATCTAATTAGAAATTTAGATTAGAAATATAGAATTCCACTTATGCCAATGAATATTCAATAAAATTTGCTGAGTTCACTTTTATTGTATCCCAAAGCTACAACCATGATCTTATCCTTTAAATTTAATCGAGGTTTATTCTTATAATGATGATTTTCAATTTCTCTAGATAATAGACATGAAAATCTGAATAATGGAATACGATGTAGGGTTAATATTTGGACAATAGTAAATGTTGCTTTATTATCTGGGCATTATATACTAACTAAAATATGAACCAGTATTTTCAAAGCTATCTTAGATTAGGACTATATATAAGAGTATCTAAAGTGTTACTGAAATCATATAAAAGATCAATAATTAGCAATAATAGCCAATGTAGTAAAAATAAGCAGTTTACAATAAATAAACATTTCTATCAAATTAAAAATATCCATTCTTTTGATAGCAAAAAACATACTGTTTTAAAGATCCAGTTATAGTAACTAAAGTCTAAAGAGCTAAAGGATTTCCAAATAAAACTTTAAAAAAATCATATTAGACTAGTTTTATTTTGTATTTGTTTCACTTTCAATTGATGTCTAATTGTTATTTGCTTTATATTGTACTGTGCTCAGTCACTTCATATATTAAATTTTTTATTAAATTTATCTGGTATTCCTAATCTCAGTGCCATTTTATTGTTGTAAGATATCTTAAGCAACAAAAATAAGAATGGCATTTCATGGTTTTAATAAATAACTATCCAATAAATCCCACAGAATTCAATATATATTTTAACCTGGTAAATGTTTATAGGTTTACACACCAAAGCAGCATTTGAATTGTTGCCCCAATTCTAAAACTCTATTCAAATCTTTCAAACTGAGTATATCTAGCAAAATCTAGGAAATTATTATGAAATTACAAAAAAAAAAAAAAGATTTTTTTTTCCTGTCTTTAATATCTTATGTCTTTTTAAATATCTTCAATATTTCTTTTCCTTCTGCTAAATTTAGAACAATTTATCATGGGTTAACCTCAAACAGCAAAATTAATATGTTGATAGATAATAGATATTATATTCATAACTTCCATGTTTTTACACAGTTTAAATCATGAAGAATACTGACCAATATTAGCTCTGATACATGATTAATGGAACTGAGATAATGACAGTTCAACTCTAGGGAGAATCAAATATTTAAAACTGCAAAAATAACTAGTGGAATTAAGTTCTTAAGTTTTGCTTTTTTAAAAATATAAAGGACAAGAGGACATTTGTACATTATAGGAGCAGAACAAAATGAGAATTTGCTTTGGAAATATGAATTATGCTCACACCTAATTTCGGTTTGTTGAAACAATGGTTTCTCATTTAGGCAAGGTTTTAAGGGTTCCTATTTTTTAGATAAAGAAAATCAACAGTAGGTTAGCACTTACCTGCAATCACTCTCTGTTCAGGGGCTTTAAATCAATAACCAAGAATTGCTATAAATTTTGAATGTCAAAACTGGATGTTCAGCACACTAGAAATGATTCAGGCACATATTACTTTATGTAAACCAGGGGATTTGCTGATTTGCTCTTTGGGAAAAAAAGTATGATGGAGTCACACTTGTAAACCTCAAGGATCTGCTAATTCATTCTTTCCCATGGGACCATTTTGCTTCAAATATAGACGTTAGACTATTTCACATAGAAATGGTAATATTTTCTTTGCCAAAGTATTGCCAAATTAATTGAGATTCTAAATCTAACATATCTTTCCCCTTCAGAATTGTAAATAGATTGACACAGGAGTTCCAGGCATCCTGCTGTTTTCAAATTCTTTAATTAGGCATTATAGTGAGTAGGACCAGAAGTGCTACCCTCAGAAAAGTGCCTTTGAATTGCTGCAATTTTTTTAAAAACTAAGAAAGTGGAAGAATTTTTTATTTATTTTATCTAGCTTGGAGCAACACGACAGGCTGATCACTAGAATACAGCAGAACACAAAATGTGGAGACTCAGAGGTTGTTTTTTTAATTCAAAGTTTTTATTTTTCATTTTAAATTTTAACATATTTTACAAACAAAGTGTTGCCCAAGTCTTTTCTTTTATATCCTCTCATATACATAATCTATTTTACATCATAGTTCTGTTTCCAGCCATATTATTTTCTTTCCATATTTTTCATCTTAGACTTATTTTCTTCTTAGTACATAAACAATATCACTAATTATCCCTTCAAAGTTAAACCAAGTTATCATTTCATATTTCATCTGTTGGTCTTTTTTACTATAAGAAACATGCATTCTCAAGTTCAGTTTTTACATAGAGAACATTTAACAATGTTATTGTATACAATTAACAAATACTATAATTTCCTTTCTTAATTGACTACATACGAGAAGGGAAGAAAAAAGGGAAAAGGGGTAGCTGCGATGCCGTTGAGTCACAGGAAAAACGAGCACCTCCACTATGAGGCAGGAGAACTGTGTGCCTCACCTACCTCAGGACTTTATAGGCTTTTAAACCATAACTCTTCTTGAGCGATCATAAAACGCCTAAAAAATCAGACTAGATGAGGCATGATGCAGTTCTCCTGCCTCATAGTAGAGGGTGCTTTTTACAGGCTTTTTTAAACAGGCAGTCATTCACGGTGAGGCAGAAGCTAATTAGTCTCACCTCAGCACTCGCCTTTTACCTTATACATTTTTTTTTCTTTTCATGATGAGAGCGGTGAGGCTGTGCCTCACTTGCCTCACCTGACTGCACATCACTGAGCGCTCCACAACCTTCCAAGTCAGCAAACTAGTGGAGATGACAGAATGGGTTATGGGGGAGAAGGGGTGGTTATGTGCATATGCCTTTTGGTTTACTTAAAATTTATTTAATTTTTTTTTGAGATTTCAGTTGGTTTATGTGATGTTGTGTGGTTCTAACAGTCTTTTGATTGGTTCTGAGATTTTTTTTTTGTCAATATCTAATCCTTCTCATAGTTTCTGTTGGTTGTGCCAGAGTGAGTTGAATGGTCAGGCATTATTTGATAAAGTTGTGTAGGTAACCATTTTGTTGGCAATCTGTTTCCTTTTTTCCTGGCATTCTGGATTGAATGCTGCAATGTGTTTGTAAGCATCTGAATTATTTTCTTACATTTTCTTACATTGGAAGTCTTCTAGTCCAACTCCCTCCTCAGGAAGGAATTTAGAATTTGGATTATTAGAAGGTGAGTGTTTCATCACTAAATATGAATCAATTGGAGATAGTTTATGCTTGTCTTTTTTGGCTCAATTATTTCAATCTTAAAGTAATGAACTATAGATTATTAAGGCAGTGTAACATGAGAAAGAACTTAAGTATGCTCTTATACTGAACAGTATTGTATTATTTTACATATCATGAATTCTGAATATGCCATACCTTTCTGTAATGTGAAATTCTGTGATTCCATACTATTTATTTAAATCAGTTAAAATAAAATATTGTCACAGATCCTTAGTACTTGAATTTGTAATTGTCAGTTTATTCATTACACAAATAGTTAAAAATTAGATATCAGTTCTCAGAATTTTTTTCTCCATTCTATTCTATGTGCTAAAACAAAAGTAATAATGAATTTAAAATGTAGGGAAAATTTTGTTCTTTTTCTAAGTGATTTCAGATATATTATTTCAAATATTCACTATTGACAGGAAAATTAAGACAGATTTTAAGACCATCTATACCAGAAGTTTGGACTTGTTAAGATACAAGCATACATCTTGAGATGGAACATGAATGTAACACTACAGAGATCTTACTGAAGAATATAAACAATTCAGAGGTAAATCTTTATGTACTAGTATTCTGTGAGATATATTTTATTTATATAATCTGAATTTTATTTGGATATAAATGATAACAAGATAGATGACAGGCAAATAGATGATAGAAAATGTAATAACTGAAGAGCAGCATAATCTTTATAAGTGTGAGTAATTTAGTTTCTGTGAAATGTTTTAATCAGTTCAATGAATTTATTGCTTAAGAATATGAAAACTAATACAAAATAATAAAAAACAAGAAAAGATAAAGATTTCAAACTAAATAAAAATTAAACTGAAAGAAAAGAAAAAAGAAAAAGGAAAAATAGCATGAAGGGGCAGCTTTTGATCTTTTCTACAGCCGTTGCAAATATAATTGTAAACTTTCCTCATAAATATGCCACAACAATAGCTCACTTCTTTCTATTATTTACCTTGGGTAATTATCAAAACTGTTAAATTCATTTTTTTCTGTTTCATTGACTTCAAAAAGTCTATAAAGAGTATAGATAAATAACTTTATGCAGACATATGCAGAAATATAAGCGATAGGTAAAAGAGATGTATGGGATATAGCGTGCCTTTCTTTCTTCCTTCCTTCCTTCCTTCGGTCCTTCCTTCCTTCCTTCCTTCCTTCCTTCCTTCCTTCCTTTTCTCCCTCCCTCCCCACTCCTTCTCTCTCTCTCTCTCTCTCTCTCTCTCTCTCTCTCTCTCTCCTGTGTGTGTGTGTGTGTCTATGTGTGTGTGTTTGTGTGTGTATACAGTGAGATTATACATATGTATACAAGAAATGGAAGAATGCTCTCGGCTATTCGAATTTCGATATTCAGCTTACATTATTAAATGGGAAAAGATTTGAGACCGCTATTCTAAATGTCCAATAATGTTTTTTTTTTTTAAATATATTTTATTCATTTTTCACATTCCATTTGCAATCACTTATATACAGGGTATTTACTATAAGAAAAGAAAAAAAAGAAAAAGGGAATAAAACGAACAAATAAAAAGGAAACACAACTCATCATTCACAACCCCACCTAACCCTTCCATCCTCCATACACCCCATCTACCCCCTCCAACTTTCCTTTCTCCCTCTAACACTCCCCTCCTACTTCCCTTTCCCCTCAAACCTTCCTTCTCCCCTTACTCCCCGGACACCCTCCTTACATTCCCCTTACTCCTTCCTTACTCCTCCCTCTTCTTTCCCTCTACCTCCCTCCTTGGTGTATGCCTTTATTCGAGTGTTGTTTGATCTGATAAAAGTAAAATGAACCAAGGAAAAAATAAAAAAAAAAAACAAAAAAAAAAAAAAAAAGAACCACCGTATATAAATACATTCTTGCTCTTATTAAGACTATGTTAACACCCACCCACCCCACCCCCCACAAATCCCCATCCCTAATCCTCCTGACTTCCCAGGGCCCACACCTGGCACTACCTTCTGTCTAAATTATCTTGTATACATATGGATTAAAAAATAAAAGTAATATATCGAAAGAAAAAAAAACAGAGAAAAAAAAAGAGAGAAAAGAAAAGAGAAAAGAAAAAAAGAAAAAAAAAAGAAACCACTCTTTGTGTTGATCTCAGCCCCCCATCTTTATCTATGCTTAAATAGTATAAATCATTCTATCTATATTTTATTCTCGTCTCTTACTTCTTTGCTATTTACCCCAACCTTCTGTAGATTCTCCCGTTCCTCTTCCTAAACCTCATGATCCCTTCCGATAAAATTTAAGCAACGTGGTTCATGCCATATATTCAAATATAACTTTACAGACAAGTAATCAAACTTTCCCTTCTAGTAAAATTTAAACAGCGTAAATGATCTTTCTTAACCCCCTTTTCAAACAGTAATTCAAAATAATCTAGCCAAGCTTCCCCTTCTTAGTAAAATTAAGCAGCGTAGATCAAATATTACTTTACACAGGAATCAATTTCTATCTTAAGATAATTCCAACCGACTTCCTCTTCTAATAGGATTTAAATAACGTAGTTCATTCCACATGCATTTTACCCTCATCCCTTACTTGTCTGATATTTACCACTATCAAATTTATACTAGCATTTGTTTAAAATGTAACTCAGAGCGATTTCAACCAACTTTCCCTTCAAATAAAAGTTAAATAGCATGGATCATTCCACATATTCAAATAATACTTTCAGCAAGAGTCAGTTAACCTTCTATTTTAAAGTAGTCCCTTCTAACAAAGTTTAGACAACATAAATCATTCCGCATTCTTTTTACACTTATCTTAAGATAATCCCAACCGGCTTTCTGTTCTAATAAGCTTTAAACAACGTAAATTTTACCCTCATCCCTTGCTTGTCTGATGTTTACCACTATCAAATTTATGCTAACGTTGATTTAGAATCTAGCTCAAAGTAGTTTCACCCAGCTTTCCCTTCTGATAAAAATTAGTCCGCTTTTTCTACCGGAGAGAGGTCTCAAACCCCCATTCAGTCCTCAACTTTAGCAAGCATTTTGAAATGTCTAAATTCTCGATCTCCGTTTTTCTGCTTCTCCGAGGGAGGAGGGGCTACCCCCTCCATCTTGCAGCCACATGGCCGGCCGTTTGCCTTCTCCTTCCGCTTGTCTCTCCTCTCTTCCAAGCGCATCAGGAAGTCCCGCCTTCAGAGTCCTACAATAGAAATCTTGAGCCTCCGAAACAGAGTTAAGACAAAATCTTTGATTCTCAAATGTAACCGTGATACCGGCAGGGGCCTCCCATCTGTATCGAATCTGTTGACTCCTAAGCTCCTTAGTTAAAAAGGTGTAGTCCCTTCTTGCTTTCAGCATCTGAAAAGGAATATCTTTGAAAACAATCAGGTCCTGGCCGTCAACTCGGAGACTGTTATTATGAAACTTTTGCACAATAGCATTTCTAGATTCTTTTGTAGAGAAATGTATAATTATGTCCCTCGGGAGCTGTCGCTGTTCCGCTATCAATGAGTTCTGGCGATAGATTTTCCGAATCTGCCAATCAAAGTTAAGTCCCGGGCTTCCCAGCGCATGGCTGAAGGCTTCAGCAAAGGTCTGTTTCAAATTCTCTTGCTCCTTTTCACAGAATCCTCTGACTCTTATTGCAAATGCCTTCCTATTAAAATTTATCATCATAAGCTGTTCTTCGTTGTCCCTAATTTTTTGTTGTAAAATTTGAATATTGGTAGTCAAATTAAAATTAGCCTTCTCCAGACTTTCCAATTTGTTCTCTATTTCAGCAGAATAATCTGACAGGGCAGACACGGCTGCAAACGTATTCGCCTTCATCTGATTAACTTTAGACTTTAAATCATCATATAGTTCCAATACAAATTCCTTAATTTCTTGTTTAAAGGCATTAAACATTTTAAAGAGATATTCCTGTGTTAAAAATTCTCCAGTAGAGGGCATAGGAGACAAAGGCTGTGTTTCCAGTAAAAATTCTTTAAATTCTTTAGACACATTTGTAGCAAGACGCTTCTTTGACCTGGGTGCCATAATAAATAAACAAGTAAGCAGCGCTTCGCTCCCCTCTATTTCCAAAGAAGAAGAGTTTATTTTGTTAAGGAGCGGTCTGCAGGAAGATAAAACCGGCTAAGTACATCCAGTATCAATCATCCACGGAGAGAAATCGCCATCTTGAGGTCTATTTAGACAAAGAAGTCTCTAAGACAAATGGTGCTGGTATTTAAGATAGTAATAAAAGCATAAATCTCACAGGGGTGGGACCCACCCGTATCAATTCTAGCTTGAAAAAACTTTGTTTTGTCCTGGGGGGGGCTAGCCTGTCTGGGGCTGCCAAAAAAAAAAAAGGCAGCTGAGAAGAACTGGCTGGAGATAAAAGCTCCGCTCCGGCTGGATCTAATCTCTTTCCACAGCCAAAAAAAAGAAAAAGGCTGTGGCTTACGAATAGACCCTAGTCTACGGAACTATCCTCCCTGCCCCAGGGGTTGTGACTTTATATATATAATGTCTGTATATAGTGAGATTATACATATGTCTGTATACAGTGAACAAAAAATGGAAGAAAACTCTCAGCTATTCAAATTTCAATACTCAACTTACATTATTAAATGGGAAAAGTTTGATACCGCTATTCTAAATGTCCAATAATGTTTAAGGATCAAAGAAAAAGGCAGGATAATGCTCTGGTCACCAAGATTAATTATTTTCTTTCAATTATAATTTAAGAATCATTTGACTTTCCACCAGCAGGGAAGAAACCAGTCAACTCCTATTGAATTTATCCTTCTGGGATTTGGCAATCGCCTTGAACTAAGAATAATCATCTTCCTATTATTTTTTCCTGTTTATACTTTTGCTGGTAATCTCTTAATTGTTTCAGTGGTTGTGACTGACAAGCATCTTCATACCCCCATGTATTTTTTCCTTCTTAATTTGTCTTGTTGGGAAATCTATTATATTTCTACCATTCTACCCAAAATGCTGGCTAGTTTTGTAACTGGAGATCAATCTATACCTATCTATGGATGCATTGTACAGTATTTCATCTTTGGGGTTCTAGTAGCCACTGAATGCTACCTTTTAGGAATGATGTCTTATGATAGATATTTAGCAATATGCAGACCATTGCATTACATCACACTCATGAATGGTAGACTCTGTCTCCAACTGGTCCTCGCATCTTGGATGAGTGGCCTTTTGACCAACACTATCTTAACCTCCTTACTGCTGAAGCTTACCTTCTGTGGACCCAATGAAATTGATCATTTCTTTTGTGATATATATCCAGTAGCAAACATTTCATGCAGCAATACACACTTAGTAAAGCTTGCTACATTAATTTTAGGCATTATTGGAACAGCGCCACCCTTTCCCACAACAGTGGCCTCATATATCTGTATTATTCATAATGTCTTGCAAATCAATTCTAAAACAGCTCAACAGAAAGCCTTTTCCACATGTTCATCCCATCTGATTGTAGTGACACTTTTCTATGGATCAATATTTCTTGTCTATATAGTTCCAGAAATGGAAACACTAAAAGAGCTACACAAAATCTTTTCTATATTCTATACTGTCCTGACTCCCATGCTCAACCCTCTTATCTATAGCTTGAGAAACAGAGAAGTGAAGGAAGCTCTGTTCAAAGTAATTAGAAAACATGGCAACAAAATTTCATAATCTCATAGTGTTATAAATATTATGTGCAAATCAGAATGTTCAGAATTTTTTTCTGCTTTCTAAATAAAATTATCCTGATCCACATCTATTCTTCAATGATGACCAGACCATGTATGTATGTATGTATGTATGTATGTATGTATGTATGTATGTATGTATATATGTGTAAATGCAAATTTAAATAATGGAGTTTTTTTTAAAGAAGCACTCAAGTGACTTTCTGCTGTTAAATTTTCATTTTATTGCAGAAATGTAACAATGTAAGTCTGCAAAGTGGTATAATTCAGAGATCCATTTATCATTCTTTATCAGCAAGAAATTATACTCAGTTTGCCACTCCCCAAATGTTAGTGTTCTTTTTTTGCAGAATCAAGAAGTTCAGGGACAACCTTAATGAGTGGTCTCCAAATTGTATGCCTGATATAAAATAAAGCACTATCCTCCTCTTTTTCTCTTCCCACTCCCACTGCATTTCCTTTTTTGCTGAATTTTATGTACCCTGTTTCCCAACATTTGCATACATAAAATCTTATATAATGAACTTTTTTGCATTACTATTTCTTGTGTCCCTGACCATTGTCTGGTAGATATGGAAGTCATAGCTCAGCACATCTAAGCACACCAGCTTTACACTTAGTAAAGCTTGCTACCTCTATTTGTGCATAATTGGATCAGGGATTCCTTTTCTCTTAACAGTGGCCTCAAACATCTGTATTCTTCATACTGTCTTACAAATTAAATCTAAAATTGCCTAAGAGAAGGCCTTTTCCACATGTTCATCGCACCACATTGTAGTGACAATTTTCTATGGCTCAGTATTCCTTGTCTATGTAGTTCCAGAAACTGAAACACTAAAAGAGCTACATAAAATCTTTTCTATATTCTATATTGTCTTAACTCCTATGCTCAACCCTCTTGTCTATAGTTTGAGAAACAGAGAGGTGAAGGAAGCTCTTCTCAAAGCTATCAGAAACTATAGCAACAAAATTTATATATATTAATTATATACAATATATATATATATATATATATATATATATATATATATATATATATATATATATATATATGTATTTGTGCTGATATATATATATAGATATGTATGTATGTATGTATGTATGTATGTATGTATGTATGTATGTATGTATATGTATATAAAGAAACTGAATCGTTGATTGGGTGCCCAAAAATTAGGGCATGCCCATTTATTTCAAAGTTCAAATTCCAAACATTAGGGGTACTCAAATGTTGTAACATGCCTTGGGGGTTCGTAAAGATATTTTGGTTACTTTAATATAATTAGATGTGCTTGGTAAATAACTACATAAATATCATAACTTTTTAACAGCCTTTCTTCCAACACATGCATTTCTCCCCACTCCATTGCAAATGAGGCAGATGTCAAAGAGAACGAAGTGCAGGGCTTCTTCCAACAGCCTCTCTTGTCCTCTCTTGTTCCTTCCTCAGCTGTTGGAAGAAGCCCTGTGCGTCATTCTCTTTGACATCCACCTTGTTTGCAATGGGGTGAGAAGAAATCCATGCATTAGAGAGAGGAGAAGGCCGAGCTTCTGCTAGGGACAGCCTTTCCTCCCTCTAACCCATGGATTTCTCCCCACACCACTGAAAACAAGATGGCTGTCAATGATAATGAAGTGCAGTGGTTTTTCCATCAGCCGAGTCCTCCACTCTGGCAAAGAAAGTGGGTGGACAGAGCAAGCAAGGTGCAGACAGGTGGGGCGAGAGAGTGAGCAAGTGGTGAGTGGGTGGGTGGGGGAAGTATGCAGGGGCAGGCCAGGGAAGGGACCATACAGGTACATTGACTTCCGGCTCTACCAGTATGGAAACATATGCCAGATTTCCACTACCAGCTCTGGAGTACCGATGCGTGCCTGTAGTAACCCACCATTGATACTGTATACTGTAGATCAGCCCTCCCAGTGATATGCTGTGAGGTTTATGGCTGGTGAGCACTGATATCTTCACAATCTTTTTATTAAAATGCCTTTGTAATACAGGGGGTTTTAATATAAGGATCCGTGCCATTTTGTCTTGTCCTTGCACTTTTTGAAGGGGTGGCGGGCAAGAGCGTATTGCCGAGGACCATATGCGGTGACCACCCGTGGCCAACAAAAACAAAAAAGAGATTTGGGTGGGAGAGCAAGAAGCCGAGGAGTTCCTTGTTGTGTTTTCCACAAGGGACAACAGTCCCTTAGAAGGAGGGGGAGGAGAGAGAGAGATGATGATGATGATGATGATGATGATGATGATGATGATGATGATGATGATGATAACAACAACAACAACAATTAAGTATCAAAAACCTTTTGAGTTTGACAATATAATACGTTATCCAAAATTATAAACAATCTTATTTTCAGATACATTTTTTTGCCATTTCTGTTATTTTCTTTTAAAAAAATCAAACTTGCTTCCAGTTTGTGCCTTCTGGCAAACTTGGCAAGAGATATAGCTTGTCATTGCTTTCCTCATAGGTCTGAGAAAATTTCTCTCTCTCTTTCTTTCTTTCTTTCTTTCTTTCTTTCTTTCTTTCTTTCTTTTCTCTTCCTTTCTTTCCCGCTGATTTGTTTCCCTCTCTTTTCTCTATCTCTCATTTTCTGCCTTCAGCTCTCTTTCATTTCTCTCTACCTCTCTCTCTTTCTCCCCTTTTCTCTTTCATCTCTTTCTTGCGTGTGCAAGCAAAATACCCCAGGATCACGGTGGCAGGGTCACTAATTCCTTCCACTGCACTGGGGAGAAGAGCCACACTGTGAAGGAGACTCTTCAGCACTAGACTCGGGTCAGTGTGAGCCGTGGTCCCATTCCCCTCCTTCCTGAGCCAACATGAAGGGGACCATGGCTCACACTGACCTGAGTCTAGTGATGAGGAGTCTCCTGCACAGCATGGCTCTTCTCCACAATGCAGCGGAAGGAGTTGCTATCCCCACCACCATGATCCTGGGGTATTTTGCTTGCACGCACAAGAAAGAGATGAACGAGAAAAGAGGAGAAAGAGAGAGAGAGATAGAGAGAAATGAAAGAGAGCTGGAAGCAGAGAATGGAAGAAAGGGAAAAAAGATGGAAACAAATTAGAGAGAGAAGAGGGAGAGGGAGAGAGAAATGAAAGAGAGCTGAAGGGAGAGAATGAGACAGAGAGACTAGAGAGGGAAACAAATCAGCACTAAAAGCCATTCCCGTCCTCCCTCCCTTCCTCTCCACAATCTTCCCCCGAAAGCTTTTTCCCAAATAATACCAGCAGCCATTTCATCTCCACCAAAGAAGGTATATACACACACATGTGCGTGCCACACACACAAACACACATACACACGCACACACCAAACAAAAAATAAAATAAAATAAAAAATGGCAGAAAAGGAGAAAGAAGTGAAACCTCCAGAAAATAAATGAAACAGGAAGCTGGCTCATCCTGTAAAAAGAGAAATCAATGAAGAGATGAAGGTACATCTCTGCGCTCCCCCCTTTTTGTCACTGTATTGCAAGTGAGAAGGGAAGAAAAAAAGGGAAAAAGGGTAGCTGTGATGCCGTTGAGTCACAGAAAGAACGAGCGCCCTCTACTATGAGGCAGGAGAACTGCATGCCTCACCTACCTCAGGACTTTTAAACCTCGCTTAACTCTGCTTGAGCGAAAATAAAATGCTAAAAAGTCAGACTAGATGAGGCATGCAGTTCTCCTGCCTCATAATAGAGGGGGTTTTTAGAGGCTTTTTTAAACAGCTAGGCAGTCATTCACTGTGAGGCAGTAGCTAGCTAGCGTCACCTCAGCACTCGCCTTTTCCCTTTTACATTTTTTTCTTTTCATGATGAGAGCAGTGAGGCTGTGCCTCACTTGCCTCACCTGACTGCACATCACTGAGCGCTCCCCAACCTTCCAAGTCCACATCACATCACTGAGCGCTCCCCAACCTTCCAACTAGTGGAGATGGCAGAAATGGGTTATGGGGGAGAAGAGGTGTTTATGTGCCCATGACTTTTAGTTTACTTATTTTTTTTTTATTATTCTTTTTTGGACATTTCAGTTTGTTTATGTGATGCTGTGTGGTTCTAACAGTGTTTTGATTGGTTCTGAGATTTTTTTGTCAATATCTTATCCTTCCCATAGTTTCTGTTGGTTGCACCAGAGTGAGTTGAATGGTCAGGCATTATTTGATAAAGTTGTGTAGATAACCATTTTGTTGGCAATCTGTTTCCTTTTTTCCTGGTATTCTGGATTGAATGCTGCAATGTGTTTGTAAGCATCTGAATTATTTTCTTACATGACTCTTCTTGTTGGAGATTTGGTTGCTACTTGGTATAATGGAGAATTGGTTTGTGTGGGTTTTTTTTTCAATTTATCTAACCCATCTCTTTATAAAAAAAGCCTTCCACAATTAAATTCAGTAGTTTATATGTATATATTTTCTATTGGGACAATAAATGTGAGTTTAAGAGATATTTATTTCATACTGTAAATTTAGGTATTTTTATTTAAATGCAATTTCATGTGGAATTTTTTGTATCTGTGTAGGAAAGATATATTCATGAAATGTATTCCTTCTCTTTTAAATATTTCCATTAAATAAAAATGGTAGCTATTAATGGCATCTCCCAAGTTCAAATGTTTTGATGAATTAGATATCTGAAATTTCTGCCATATTCAGTGGCAGGTGCTGGTTATTGTTTTAATTATAAGAAATTGCTGGGACCTTTTTTTGATTCATGCAGAGACATAATATTCATTATTAGAACAAATACTTTTCATTATTTTCTGCTACTTTATGGTAGTTAATGTAATGTATGCTTCTAATTTCAGTTCTGTTTCCTCTACCAACACTTGATTGAAAAAAGGTTGAAAATGCTAAAATATATTTCCTTAATATTATTAAAGTGATGTGAAAAGTGGTTCTGGCATCCATGTGGCATGCAAACCATGAATTGCTAACTCCTAACTTAAAACAACTTTGGAGTTCGTGTTATTTAAAGCAAACTGACATGTTTAGTTTCAAATCAATTATCTGGCCACTGCTATGTTATTTATATATTACACTAGCTGAAATATGAGACTATAGAAAATTCTTTTAGAGTAAATAGTGGAGTGCTATTTTTCTTATCTTCTTTACCTACTATGAACATAGCTCCCTTTGTTAATAAGATTTCTTTCCTTCCCAATTGATTCTGGAAATAAAGCACAGTGATAAGAAAGCCCTACTGTGGAAAAGGTCAAATATTAATTTAGTGTTTCACAAATTTCTTGATCACTTTGATTTAGATAAGGAGTAAGAAAGTGTAGCTCTGTAGTTGATCTGAAACTTCTTTTCCACCTGATCATTGGCAAGACTAGCTTAAAATAATGGATACTGGACCAACAATTTCTGAAATATCTATTTGTTCAACTTGGTTTGGGTGAAATATATCATAGTTTTCAGACTCCTTTAGACTTTATTTTATTTTCTTTCCTTGCTAAGAATTTCAAATCTATCTATTTTAAAAGTAAGGTTGAATTCTACTTTAGTATTCCAAGAAGCATTATTGCAATTTGTAAATCAAGCTACCCATTCTAAGTTTAGAAAATAAATAAATTAAACCTTATTAAAACTTCCATGGGAAATTGCCACAGAATCCCAGTCTTGCAATCTACATTGGAAATATGAGAACACATTCTAGAAGAGACCTTTGGAATATTGCCATGAAAACCAAGTGGGTATGTCCATGAGGTTGCTATCTAACTGGAAAGAAAATTTAGATTTATGCCTTAAGGACATACTTGTGATCAGTGTAGGAAGAGTAATTAATAATTTCTGACTGCACATTGACATGTAAGCTTTCCTGTTTGAAAATTGTAATATCTCCCATATGAATGTAAATATATAATAAATAGTTTGAAATGCTTGGCATAACATCTAGATTTTCTTTCAGACAGACAATTTAATACCCCACTAATACAGTAGTAGATAAGAACTTAGTAAAAAAGGAATTTCTTGTTAGTACAAAGAGAAAAACAGAACAACAGATTTAGAAAGAATATTGGAAGTCTTCTAGTCCAACTCCCTCCTCAGGAAGGAATTTAGAATTTGGATTATTAGAAGGTGAGCGTTTCATCACTAAATATGGATCAATTGGAGATAGTTTATGCTTGTCTTTTTTGGCTCAATTATTTCAATCTTAAAGTAATGAACTATAGATTATTAAGGCAGTGTAACATGAGAAAGAACTTAAGTATGCTCTTATATTGAACAGTATTGTATTATTTTACATATCATGAATTCTGAATATGCCATACCTTTCTGTAATGTGAAATTCTGTGATTCCATACTATTTATTTAAATCAGTTAAAATAAAATATTGTCACAGATCCTTAGTACTTGAATTTGTAATTGTCAGTTTATTCATTACACAAATAGTTAAAAATTAGATATCAGTTCTCAGAATTTTTTTCTCCATTCTATTCTATGTGCTAAAACAAAAGTAATAATGAATTTAAAATGTAGGGAAAATTTTGTTCTTTTTCTAAGTGATTTCAGATATATTATTTCAAATATTCACTATTGACAGGAAAATTAAGACAGATTTTAAGACCATCTATAACAGAAGTTTGGACTTGTTAAGATACAAGCATACATCTTGAGATGGAACATGAATGTAACACTACGGAGATCTTACTAAGGAATATAAACAATTCAAAGGTAAATCTTTATGTTCTTATATTCTGTGAGAAATATTTTATTTATATAATCTGAATTTTATGTGAAGATCAATGATAACAAGATAGATGACAGGCAGATAGATGATAGAAAATCATTTTTGTAATAACTGAAGAGCAACATAATCTTTATAAGTGTGAGTAATTTAGTTTCTGTGAAATGTTTTAATCAGTTCAATGAATTTATTGCTTAAGAATATAAAACTAATACAAAATAATAAAAAACAAGAAAAGATAAAGATTTCAAACTAAATAAAAATTAAACTGAAAGAAAAGAAAAAAGAAAAAGGAAAAAATAGCATGAAGGGGCAGCTTTTGATCTTTTCTACAGCAGTTGCAAATATAATTATAAACTTTCCTCCTAATTGTGCCACAACAATAGCTCACTTCTTTCTATTATCTACCTTGGGTAATTATCAAAACTGTTAAATTCATTTTTTTTCTGTTTCATTGACTTCAAAAAGTCTATAAAGAGTTTCCAGAAAACAATGAATGTACATATTGCCTTTTCTCTGTTCAGAGTTCCATAATGTTTTTCCAACTTTTTGTCTCTTAATTTAAGATGCTGAATAGCTGTGTATTGAAGAGTATAGATAAATAACTTTATGCAGACATATGCAGAAATATAAGCAATAGGCAAAAGAGATGTATGGGATGTAGCCTTCCTTCCTTCCTTCCTTCCTTCCTTCCTTCCCTCCCTCCCTCCCTCCCTCCCTCCCTCCCACTCCCCACCCTCTCTTTTTCCTCCCCACAACTCTTTTTGAAAATACATGTCTCTTTTGAGAATATATATATATATATATATATATATATATATATATATATATATATATATATATATATATATATATATATATATTTTCTCTGTGTGTGTGTGTGTGTGTGTGTGTGTGTGTGTGTGTGTGTATTTCTGCTGATAAATAAATAACAGGAGACTAGTATAGATCTATTTCAAGCTATTTAGCTCTCATCAGCTAGCCTGAATAGCTTGAAATAGATCTATATTAGTCTCCCTTTATTTATTTATCAGCACAAATACACAAATGTAACGAAGGGAACAGTAAAAATATTGGGTTTCTGTCTGGATGGTCTCTTGTGATGAGCCGATGGACAGAGAATGGAAGTAGTGATCTTCCTCCCATATTTGGGCATACCGGGGGTTGTAAGTCTCTCTCTCTCTCTCTCTCTCTCTCTCTCTCTCTCTCTCTCTCTCTCTCTCTCTCTCTCTCTCTCTCTCTCTCTCTCTCTATCTCTATCTCTATCTCTATCTATCTATCTATCTACCTATCTATCTATCTATCTATCTATCTATAATGTTGTGTTTGTGCTGATAAATAAAATAAAGGGAGACTAGTATAGATCTATTTCAAGCTATTTAGCTCTCATCAGCTAGCCATACCCTTACTGGGATTCGAACCTGGGCATACCAGGGGTTGTGACTTTATATATATAATGTCTGTATATAGTGAGATTATACATATGTCTGTATACAGTGAACAAGAAATGGAAGAAAACTCTCAGCTATTCAAATTTCAATACTCAACTTACATTATTAAATGGGAAAAGTTTGATACCGCTATTCTAAATGTCCAATAATGTTTATGGATCAAAGAAAAAGGCAGGATGATGCTCTGGTCACCAAGATTAATTATTTTCTTTCAATTATAATTTAAGAATCATTTGACTTTCCACCAGCAGGGAAGAAACCAGTCAACTCCTATTGAATTTATCCTTCTGGGATTTGGCAATCGCCTTGAACTAAGAATAATCCTCTTCCTATTATTTCTTCCTGTTTATACTTTCTCCATTGCTGGTAATCTCTTAATTGTTTCAGTGGTTGTGACTGACCAGCATCTTCATACCCCCATGTATTTCTTCCTTCTTAATTTGTCTTGTTTGGAAATCTATTATATTTCTACCATTCTACCCAAAATGCTGGCTAGTTTTGTAACTGGAGATCAATCTATACCTATCTATGGATGCATTGTACAATATTTCTTCTTTGGGGTTCTGGTAGCCACTGAATGCTACCTTTTAGCAATGATGTCTTATGATAGATATTTAGCAATATGCAGACCACTGCATTACACCACACTCATGAATGGTAGACTCTGTCTCCAACTGGTTCTTGCATCTTGGATGAGTGGCCTCTTGACCAACACTATCATAACCTCCTTACTGCTGAAGCTTACCTTCTGTGGACCCAATGAAATTGATCATTTCTTTTGTGATATATATCCAGTAGCAAACATTTCATGCAGTGATACACACCTAGTAAAGCTTGCTACCTCTATTTTATGCATAATTGGAGCAGGGATCCCTTTTCTCTTAACAGTGGTCTCATACATCTGTATTCTTCATACTGTATTACAAATTAAATCTAAAATTGCCCAACAGAAGGCCTTTTCCACATGTTCATCCCACCTCATTGTAGTGACAATTTTCTATGGCTCAGTATTCCTTGTCTACGTAGTTCCAGAAACTGAAACACTAAAAGAGCTACATAAAATCTTTTCTATATTCTATACTGTCTTAACTCCTATGCTCAACCCTCTTATCTATAGTTTGAGAAACAGAGAGGTGAAGGAAGCTCTCTTCAAAGCCATCAGGAAATATAGCAACAAAATTTCATAATCTTGTAATGGCATATATATTTAAATGCATGTAAATAATGGAGATATTTTAGAATAGAAGTTTTCTCTTTTTTAAATTTGATATGAATCAGAAATGCATTTTTTTTATTCTTTGTTAACAAGAAATGTAATTGTCCAGTGTTAATGTTTATTCTTTTAGAGGTGTCAAGCAGTTCATGGGCAGCCTAAATGAATTATCTCTAATGTGTATTTATGGGGAAAAATAAAGAAACTATTCTCTCTGTCTCCTTTTCCCTCCACCACCAACCTACTTGATTTTGTTTTTGCTCAATTGTATCTATTTTGTGTTACCTACTATCAACTTATGTAGAAGTTCATATAGTGAAAATATAGTATAATAGATTTCCATAACTTCCAAACCTCAAGGTAATTTTGTATTTCCAATTTGCCATCCCTGACCATTCCTTGGTTATTATGGAAGATATAGAGTAGCACATAAACATACCAGATTGGAGAAAACACTTTAGCAATATTTCTGCAATCACAAATAGTAAGAAGAGTTTATCTGCCCATAAAGATTGTGGATGAGGTCTCCTTAGTTGGATATGTTCTCATGGATCTGGGACTCACTAGAACAATTCATTTTGGATATGTAACTAGAATAATTAATTTTGGAAACCTGTATTGATTAAGGATTGACCTTACAGGCATAAATGCTTCCTTCCAGCTCTCTGATTTTTCTCTCCATCCATTTGTCTTTTTAATGGCTCTGAATTTCACAACAATTCACATTATTTGATTTAGGGTTATAGAATCTACCCAGTCTTCAACTCTATTTCATTATTCATTTTTATTTCCTGTAGTTCACAAACCCAAAGGTGCTTTTTCAAGAGGCAACTGGACTTTCCTGTTTTTCTTTAAAGACATTTTGCTTCTCATCCAAGAAGCTTCCTCAGATCTGACTGGATGATGAAAGATGTCACAAGAACTGTAGAAGATTCCAAGCTTCTTTGGATGGCTTGTTTTTTTTTTTTTTTTACCAAATCCTTAAAGAAATTGAATTGTTGATTGGGTGCACAAAAATTAGGGCATGCCCATTTATTTCAAAGTTCAAATTCCAAACATTAGGGGTACTCAAATGTTGTGACATGCCTTGGGGATTGTAAAGATATTTTGGTTACTTTAATATAATTAGATGTGCTTGGTAAATAACTACATAAATATCATAACTTTTTAACATTTTGTTTGTTTCATTTGCACATCTTACTTATTTAACTTAATAAAGACACAGAAAAACATTTCTCAGTAGTCTCAGTAAAACATCTCAGTAAGTCTGGCACAGTATAGTATGTCAAAGCTTCCTTAGTGTTCTTATACCCCAAAACACAAGTAGTTTCAGAGACAAGATACTTACAGAACAAGTAGAAATTATAAAGGTTTTTTTAAAATTTTCCCAGCCTACTACCTCTACATATTTTATACTTCAAATCCAATTCTTGATAGCATGGTCAAAAGTTCAGGATATGTTAGAGCTGGATTTAGAACTCTAAATTAGATTTAGCATTATCTGCACTGTCCACTATACTGCAGTAACCCCTGAATCTGAAGAATTCATGTTAAGCATGGAAAATGCAAATGAGATTGAGATTTGTTTTATTTATATGCTGCCCTATTCCCAAGGGGACTCAGGGCAGCTAACAACTCAAGGAGGAAGGGGAACACAAAGTACAATACAAGTAGTTAAAATGGCCAAGAGTCACACAGCCACACAGGTCGAGAGGGGAAGGGAACTCATCAACCCCAGGCCTTCCGGCACATCCAGGTTTTAACAGCTTTTCGGAAGGCCTGGAGAGAGGTGAGGGTCCAAATCTCTGTGGGGAGTTCGTTCCAAAGGGCCGGAGCTGCCACAGAGAAGGCCCTCCCCCGGGTAGTAGCCAGATGGCATTGGCTGGTAGACGGAACCCGGAGGAGGCCAACCCTGTGCGATTTAATGGGTCTTTGGGAGGTAATTGGCAGCAGGTGGTCTCTCAAGTACCCAGGTCCAATACCATGAAGGGCTTTATAAGTTACGACTAGCACCTTGAAGCGTATCCGGAGACTGATCGGTAACCAGTGCAGCTCGCGGAGGATAGGTGTAACGTGGATGTACCGAGGCGCACGCACAATCGCTCGCGCGGCTGCATTCTGGACGAGTTGAAGTCTCTGAATGCTCTTCAAGGGCTGCCCCATGTAGAGCGCATTGCAGTAGTCCAGTCTTGAGGTCACGAGGGCATGAGTGACTATTGTGAGTGCCTCCCGGTTCAGGTAGGGACGCAACTGATGCACCAGGCGAACCTGGGCAAATGCCCCCCTGGTCACAGCCGACAAATGATGTTCTAAGGTCAGCTGTGGGTCCAGGAGGACTCCCAAGTTGCGAGCCCTGTCTGAGGGGCGTAAAATTTCACCCCCCAGCTTGAGTGATGGAATACTAACCAAACTCTTGGGAGGAAAACACAACAGCCACTCGGTCTTTTCTGGATTGAGCACAAGCTTGTTAACCCCCATCCAGACCCTGACAGCCTCCAGACACTGGCACATCACGTCAACCACTTCACTGAGTTGGCATGGGGCTGACAGATACAACTGAGTATCATCCGCATATTGATGGTATTTTATCCCGTGCCGTTAAATGATCTCACCCAGTGGCTTCATGTAGATGTTAAACAGGAGGGGGGATAGGACCGAACCCTGAGGAACCCCATATTTCAGGGGCCTAGGGGTCGACCCCTCTCCCCCGACCAACACCGACTGCGACCTGTCCGAGAGGTAGGAGGAGAACCACCGAAAAACGGTGCCTCCCACCCCCACCTCCCCTAACCGTCGCAGAAGGATACCATGGTCGATGGTATTGAAGGCCGCTGAGAGGTTGAGAAGCACTAGGATCGAGGGATGACCTCCATCTCTGGCTCTCCAGAGATCATCGCTCAGTGGGACCAAAGCGGTTTCCATGCTGTAGCCAGGCCTGAATCCAGACTGAAAGGAATCCAAATATAAACCAACAAAGGATTGTGTGAGACTTAACATGTTTATTATGTCATCATGTTTTGGAGATCCTTGTTGAATGCATAGAACATAATTTTTAAACAGGAAAAAAATACACTAAATGCATTAACAATTCTCATGTAACCATTCAAATCACGTTTGTTGGGTTAACCTCCCAATCCACCCCATAGCTGCTTATAGGCAACCACACCAGTGGTGGGTTGCTTTGGGTATGGTCGTACCAGTTATAGCCAGGAGCAGCTGACAGCATACCTGTATGGTGGCTCATTTGGCCCACCTGTCCGCCTGTCTTCTTTACCTGTTTTTAAGCAACGGGCCAATTGTGCACTTGCACACAGCATGCGGCACCTGTGTGAGCCCCAACAAGCAACTGGGTGTCACAGTGATGGTGGATTGTACATGCATGCCCAGCGTGCGTGCATGAACAGGATACCCAACCCCGTGAGAAGTGTACCGGTAGAAACAACATGAAAAAGCAATTGATTAGAGAAAGATATGTATGCATTTATCTAAAAACCTTTAAAATGTATTATTTTGCATCCCAATCTTTTGAAGGCTTTGTGAACTTCTTTGTTTCTTAAGCGGTAGATCAGAGGATTAATCAGAGGTGTCAATACCGTACAGAAAACAGAGAAAGCTTTATTGAGTTGCCTCAAAATTGGTATATTTGGCAGCATGTAGACAATGGTTACTGTACTATAAAAAATTCCAACCACTATGAGGTGAGAGGAACAGTTTGAGAAAGGCTTTCGTTTTCAGAAATTAAAGATATCTTTAGAATGTTTTCAATTATGCAAAAATAAGAGAGTGAGTAGAAATGGTGCAATAGTGAAAGAAAAGTCAATATGAAGGTAACAAGTTCTAGCAGTTTTGTGTCACTACATGACAAATTTGTTATTGGAAAGAAATCGCAGAAATAATAGCCTATAATGTTGGGTCCACAGAAAGATAATTGATCCACCAAACACATCAAAATGCCACTACCCATCATAAAACTCACCCATGTTGCAGCTATAAGTTGAAAACAGTTTTTTATTCATAATAGTTGCATAGAGGAAAGGTTTACAAATGGCCAGATAATGATCATAGGACATGGACGCCAGGAGTTATGTCTCTATACTAACACAAGAGCCAAACAAATAAAATTGGGTCAAGCATCTAGTAAAAGAAATAAATTTCTGACCACTGAACAAATTGGCCAATGTTTGGGGCAAAATGATTGAACTATAGCAGGTCTCTTGCCAGAAAGAAGTACATAGGAGTGTGAAGTTGATGGTCAGCTATAACTAAAATATAATGAGGAGATTCCCAATTACTATTGCAAGATTAATAATTAGGAAGAACAAGAATAAATAAGGCTGTAATTCTGGGATATTTCCAAAACCCTCAAGAAGAAATTCTGTGATGGATGACTGGTTTCCTTTCTCTGTGCTTTGCATTGAATGCATCCTCTGCAATCACAGCAACTCAAGAAAATTATGACAAAAATGTTTTTTCAGGATAGGCTCAGGAAGACTTGCACATGCTGCTTTAAATTTGCTGAAAATTTTGACATTAGATAGCCACTGAAAATTTTTATCCTGTGCCATCTTCTGATTTAAGAAATACCATTTTGCATCCCTTCTTTGCAATACATATATACCTTATTTCAACTGTTCAGATAATTCTGAGCGGACTTTATAGTTAGCTCTGATTCATATTTCCCATAACTTTTTTTTAGAATCTGATTCTAGGAAACATGATAGTTTGTTTCTTAAAATGTTATCAAATAGAATACCATATTTTTTTTCGGAGTATAAGATGCACCAGAGATTTTGAAGAGGCAAATTAAAAAAAAAGTTTTTGCACTCTGCAGACCTTCCCAAAATGGCCCATTTTTCATGAAAATGTGCCCGTGTTTTTTTTAAAAAAGGGCATGAATAGCCTTTAGGAGGCTTGTAGAGTGCTCCCGGGGGGGGGGGGAATTGAGCCAAAAAACAGCCCATTTTTTACTCATTTGTGCCCTCCCCGGCCCCCAGGAACAGTCTGAAAACCTCCTAAAGACTATGCATGACCATTTTGGTGAAGGGGGCAGGGTTTCTGGAGGCAAAAAATGCTATATTCAGTGTATAAAACGCACCTGGTTTTCAGCCTCTTTTTTGAGGGAAAAATGTGTGTCTTATACTCTGAAAAATATGGTAAATTAAAATTAAGCAATATGGCTTTTTGATGATGCTCATCAAATTGGTCCAGTGTGTAAAAGACTAAAGCATAAAAGCTACACCCACACCCACCCACATGCATGGATCAAAATCATATCCTACATACAATTTATATCCAAACAGGGTGTTCATATTAGTAAAACATAAGTAGATCATTCCACCAATGCTTATGTACAGCACTGTGGGTAACTTGATTCTCCCAAATATAGATAGACAGACAGACATATATAGATATAGATGTAGATGTAGATGTAGATGTAGATGTAGATGTAGATGTGGATACGGATACGGATACGGATACGGATACGGATACGGATACGGATACGGATACGGATACGGATACGGATACGGATACGGATACGGATACGGATACGGATACAGATACAGATACAGATACAGATACAGATACAGATATAGATATAGATATAGATATAGATATAGATATAGATATAGATATAGATATAGATATAGATATAGATTTAGCACGAATTGTCCTAAAAATGTGAGTTCCAGGTGTAGTTACAAAATGTGAGTTCCAGGTGTAGTTACAAAAGAAACAGGAACTCCAGAACTTTAAGATTTATTTCTCACTTTGCTTTCGTTGGCAACTGCTAACATTGTCAGAGTGTTAATGTCATTAAAGAGATGTCTGCCTTATTCAATGTTAATTGATTTGGCCATTATGTGAATGCTAGGCTTATCCAACTGCCTCCCAATTGTATCCAAGCATTGTTCAATAGGGTACAAACTTACTGCAGTACATGGATGGCTAAAGCAAAAGAGCGCGCACATCTCTAACTGATCTGCATGCTCAATGGTTATTCCACAGATTTTATCAGATGTTGTATTACACCCAGAGTCCGACAGCCCTTTGAGTGTAAATGTGGAACATCCACGTGTAGGATGCTACCATATATACAGGGGGTATAGGAAACTGCTGCATGCATCCTTTCAACACATGGGGTCCAGGTGGTGCATAAACCTGATCAAACATGAGAATGAGAGTGATGCACCCAAAAGAAGTGTTAACCAAACAGGAGGCATCCTAAGTGGTTTACTGTATTAACTGCAGCAACTGTGCAAGTAACTATGTAGGGGAAACAGCTAAGCAACTACAAACTAGAATGCATGAACATGAACTGGCTGTCCGGTGCAAAGAACATGGCTCTCAGTTCCATAAAATAAATTATATGCCTTTTTTCACAGATCAGGTCACCTTTTTTATTGGTCAGGTGAAAAAATGAGATTGAGATAAAAGCCCTATGAAGAACTGAAATATCCAGGGAAGAAAGATATTCCATCCACTGTTCTTCTGCTCTTACCAAATTGGCTGTAAAATTAGGAAAATCATTTAGAGAAAACAGAGTATTTTTTACACAATGAGAATTTACAGCTATTAACTGCTCTGTCAGTTATTGATCCATAAGTCACCAGCAAATGGTTTCTTTTCATTTGTGAAGGTGAAATAAAGGGATTCTGAGCAAACAAAGACTGTATGTTTGTGAAATTAAATGGCTTAACAAAATACTCTGTTAGAAATATAATCTAACAGTTGGGTTGGCAATATATAAATCATGTAACAATGCTATAACTGATTCTTTAAATCATACTGTAAAATGTGATTGGTTGCTGTTTTCCTCAATTGGCCATAAGAGGGAGCCAGAATGACTGTTAGCTCTCTGTTTGTTAGATGCTGGGCTGATCTGATCTGAGTGTTTTGGAAGCTGGCTGTTAGAAAGCAAGAAGCTATGAGGATTATAACAGTTTTAAGGACGCAATTCGGTATAAAACATCTTGGTGAGATAAATAATATCTTGGTTTAAAGATAGATAAAACTAGGGGAGGATACAAAATCTCACAAACTAAGAAGATTAACCAGCTACTCGGAATGTTTAGGATGGAACTGTGTAAACCAACTAAAACTCCAATAGGTCAGGAATCTAGCCATGATGCTGTAAAAAGCCCTGTGTTTGATAAAGGTATTTATCAATCATTGATTGGTAGCTTATCGTATCTGAGTAATTGGTCAAGGCCTGACATAGCATATAGTGTAAATCAACTAGCCAGGTTTAATGCTTAACCTACTGAAAGGCACTTACAAGCTGCTAAGAGGATATTAAGATATCTTAAGCAAACAATGTATTATGCATTGTATTTAGAACCTAAAGATGATCTGAGCTTAACTGCATATGCTGATGCAAGTTTTGCTACAGATGTGTCTACACGGAAATTAACATCAGGGTTTGTTGTATTCCTGGGAAAAGCACTAATTGGATGGCGGTCTATTAGACAAAAAACATTTAAGTCTATCAACTATGGAGGCTGAATTCTTATGTCTATCATTATTATGTACGGATTTGGTTTGCTATAACCAACTCCTACTTGATATGGGGATTGACATACAAGAGCCTATTGTTGTTCATGAAGACAATCAAGCAGCAATTCAGATGGCATCCAACCTTGTTGTAAAAACTAGGTCAAAACACCCTGATATAAGATATCTGAATGTAAGGCAAAGTGTGAATAGTAAATTAGTTTCACTGGAGTAGTGCATGTCTGAAGATAACATTTCAGACCACTTTACCAAAGCCCAAGGAACTATGAAACATAAACGTTGTTGTGAGGAATACAGATTAAGATTGTAAAATTTATATATTGTCCTATCTAAAGGGGAGAAGGTTAGGAATATAATCTAATGGTTTGGTTGGCAATATATAAATCATGTAACAATGTTATACCTGTTTCTTTAAATCATACTATAAAATGTGATTGGTTGCTGTTTTCCTCAATTGGCCATAAGAGGGAGCCAGAATGACTGTTCACTCTCTGTTTTGTTAGATGTTGGATTGATCTGATCTCAGTGTTTTGGAAGCTGGCTGTTAGAAAGTGCCATGAGCTATTGTAAGTTTTGCAACTGCTAGCAAACTTTGAGTACCGGACTGTTTGTATGTTTATGGACTATGTTATTTGGATTATCCTTTAACTGAAAGACATTGATGACTGATTGTGTATGACTTGGACTGTTTGTTGGACTCTGATACCTCTATTTCTACAAAAGTAAAAGCCTATTTAAACTGCAGTGTCTATGTATGCTGGTTTGTGTGTTCTCTAACACAACTCTCACAATGTTTCTCTGAATGCACTCGCTCTCCCAACGGGGAGCTTATCTAACATACTCTGAAGAGATGAGCTTGGGGAGTTGTTTCTTCTTTGGCTTCCAGAAAAACATGTATGATTCAATCAAATTCCCAAGTCTACAGATATGTTAATGTTCCTTCTTTCTCCATGATTACTTTAAAGATGGTAAATAATCATTTGTCTGTAATGATATGAGGTTACCTGGCCTGGGCAAATGTTATACTAGAAGTCATCCAGGGTCTTTCTTAAATCCATGATTTAATAGTTTTCCTTTTATTTGTACAGTGATAACTACTTGCAGGTCATCATACCATATGAATGTATTAGTGCCATCTGGCAACAATACTAAAACACATGCTTGTTCTTGATTCATTTCTTTAAAAGATGTCCAAAATTGCTCTTCCAGATTAACTCTGCTCCTCCAGGTCTCTGGTTCTCTATCCATACTTTTCCCTTTTGTTTCTCACTTTGTTGATTGATTTTCCCAATTTCTTTTTCTGTAGAGCTTTACTGATCCTCCTATCATTACTGTTACTTGACAAAAGTAACTAACAAGTACTGTTACTTGTTAGCGTGACAAAATAATAGAAAAGACCATTGAGTCATAAAGTTAAAATGGTATTCAGGTAATTAAGTCCAACTCCTGGATCAATACAGGAATTTCAGTTAAACAATCTCAAACTAAAGGTTTAGTTGATCTTTGCCAAATTGATTCAGTAAAGGATAGGACAGTCTTCCCTTGGTAATTAAATTAAGTATTCAACAGTTCTTCCTTTCCTTCCTTCCTTCCTTCCCTCCCTCCCTCCCTCCCTCCTTCCTTCCTTCCTTCCTTTCCTTGTTTCTTATTGAAAGCTATTGAAAGCAGGGTCATGACAAGGTGTAACTACATGCATCCTGGAAGGTATTACAATGCCAGGTTCATAATAGAAATTATGTTTATATGCTAATGTTATCTTGGCAATTTGAGGTAACTTTTCTATGTTATTGCCTGATGTGCTGCAAGTAAATCAACAATTTAGAAATTTTTCATAAAATAATTCAATAATTTTTTATAAAATTATTGAGGAACATCTAATTTGCTCCCTTTGGAATGTGAAATGTTGATAGACCAATATAAGGTATTTTAGTCAAAGGAAATCTATATAGCAAGAGGTCTTCTAAAATTTCATGAGGTAAAATAAGGACATAAATTGGTTATTTATTTTATCATTTATATTCTTTCAGTCATCATAAAGTTTTAAGCAAGATAATAACAAAAAGAATTGAAAATATTAAACTATGCATAGCCAAAGAAGCAGGCAGAGTTCAGAAATGGCTACAGCACACCTAGGTTTTTCAGCAAGTCATTGAAAGGCACAGTGAGTACACCATGCATATGTGCATGGTTTTCATTGACTACAAAAAGGCATTTGACTCAGTATTCCAGTAATCCATAATTAATGCATTGCTCAACCAAGGTGTAGACATTGCTAATATAAATTTACCACATTCAATATATGAAAAAAAACAATGGTGATGATTTGCATTAATGATCTTAAAGTGGTAACAACAATAATATCATGTATCCTTTTCACAGCCTGCCTTGAAGAAGTATTTCTCAAACTAGATTGGGCAAAAGATCGAATAAAAATCAATGGCACATATTTAAATCATGTAAGACTTTCAGCTTATGTTGTTCTCTTCTCTTAAGACCCAGAAGAGCTACAAAGACTTATAAAAGAGTTGCACAAAGCAGGAGAATCAATTGGCTTAAAAATAAACCTGAAGAAGAGCCAGGTTATGTTAAGAAATTCAACAAAAAAATGTTATGTCTAGAGAAAAATAATCATAGTAGACCACTACATATACCTTGGCCAATGGATCTCAATGGTAGGTGATACTATAAGGGAAATGGAACAGCATGTTAAATGTGGTTGGCAGAAATAACTATGAAAAGATACATGCTTGGCATTGCAAGACAAGATAGAAAGATTTGCACATGTATTAGAGAACAAATGAAAGTATATAATATTCTCAAGAGAGTAAAAGAATTGAAATGGAAATGGGTTAGTCACATAGAAAGGAGAACTCATAGGAGGGAGACCAAGGTAGTCACAGAACAGATCCAACTTGGTAAAAAGCTTCCATGAAAGAGATCTAAAACAAGATGGATTAATGACATCATCAAATATTGTGGGTGCAATTGGTAAAAGAAAGCTCAGGACCATATTGGAAACATGTGGAAGAGACCTTCATCCTGCAGTGGATAGACAATGGCTAAAATGATGGTGAAATTTATACAGACTGAACAATTACTGAATACCTACCTGCTTACTTCTATGGATTTATTTAGAAATCAACATACAGAGAAAGAAAGTCCTTTACATGCAATAAAAGACAAATTGGGCTATGCTGGTACATTGATTCATTTTGATACTGAATCTCATGAATGATCAACCAAAAAAATATGCCTAGTCAGAAGGATATATATGTGTATAGATGTATTAATCATAATAGACATGTGATCTAGTTGTAGTATTGAGCTATATTATATCATGATCACTGACCTCAATAAAATTCTACTCTACTTAAGTTTTCGTAGAAAAAACTCCACTTCAAAAATAGGTGATAAAATGTTATATTAGAAAATATGGACATGGTCTGGAATAATAACTGTAAATCAATTGTTTTGATTTAACTATATTGGCCATTACATTCTAGACATTAAGCAACCTCAAAATAGAATGAGATGCTATCATGTTTGATTAAATCTATTTATTGACATTTATTTACAGCAGAGACTCCCAATTTTGTTTCGAAGCATCTTGACTAATTTTGTAATTTTTTTCATGGAGCCCTTAGAGCAAAAGTAGTAGTTATAGTTTGAGAGTTATGGTACACAGATCAGTAGAATACAAAAGAGTTTGACATTATTGTTTTTTCCTTGAAAATGTATAATACCTCATGGTATTTATAATCTGAGACAACACAATACATAGTTTGGGCATGGACTGAAATATCACATAAATATCAATAGATCAAAGGGTTTTTTAAAAAAATAAAAGGTTTTTTAATAACGATAATCCATCAAACAATTTTATTTTAAAGACTCCTCCTGAGAAGGATAGAGTAAGAACTTTATCAATGATATAAAAAATATGGATTCATTAATTCATACCATTTTATTATGACTGGTTGAGGTTTATTTTTGCAAGCATAGCAGCTAAATATATAGATATTTGAATAAAACTTTTCAAATTAAATATGTGATTTTTTAAAAAAAATATTTCATTTATAAAAATATAAATTTAATATTATTTTAAAATATATTATTACATGATCAAATGAATATGCAAATATTTAGGGATTTATATTAAATTATTACATTGATTTTTATGATTTTGTCTGAATTTTACTTTTTATTTTAAAATTTCAATCTAATTGCTAGATATTGCTATTTTGTTTTAAGTGTTCATGTATAATGCTTTTTTTATGTTCTATTTTAAAGTTCCAATGTCAACTTAAATCCTTATTATATGGATATAAATATTTATTTCCTTTGATTTTTTAAAAATATGGTAAACCAATCTAAACTTTTATATTTTTCTCTTAAAAATTAATGGAGCTTATGCCTTCAAAATTTGATGGTGAAAGTTTTGAAAATTCTAAAGACTGGAAAAAAGAGCTTCTGGTAATCTATGGATAATGAAAACTGTGAGTTACTATTACCTATCTTAAACCAATTTTGGGTCACAGCTACTCATGTTGACATTTAGAGGAGCTAAATATGTAGATATTTGAATAAAACTTTTCAAATTAAATGTGATTTCCTGAACCTTGGGCACAGTGAAAATGCTCCCTCTGGCCCCCCGGAAGCCCTCCGGAAACCAGAACTGGATCATTCCTGAACTTCCAGTTGGCCCATTGGGTCTTCCCAGGCTCTAGAGGCTTTCCTGAATCCTGGAAAGGTAAATAAATGGCTTCTCCTGGCTCTCCAGAAGGCTTAAAATCAGCTGGCTGGCATGTGCATGCGCATCAGAGTTGATGGCTTGTGTGTCAGCAAATATGGTTCCACATGCCACCTGTGGCACACATGCCATAGGTTTGCCATTATACAACTATAGTGATAAGAAAGACCAAGAGTAGTAAAGAGCCATAAAATTATTTGGTGTCTCAGAATTTTGAAAATCTCCATAGCATCTTCTAAAGTTGGGTTGAAACTCTTTAATTCCTAACCATTGGCAAGTTTAAATTAATGGATATTGGACTAAAAACGTCTGTACAGTTTAATATGTCATGTTGATTTAGGTGAAATATTTCATAGTTTTCAGATTGTTTCAGATTGTTTCCATTTTGTTTTGTTTTCATTCCCTGTCTAGGAATAAAAAAAATATTTCAAAGGTATGGTAGAATTCTCATTTGATATTTCAAGATGAAGAATTGTGTGTTGTAATATAGTTCCTTGTGTAGGTGTGTGTCCTCCATGGCCTAGTTCATACTAGGGCCTGCAGAGCCACGCTGAATCACACAGGAGAAAACAAACTCCTAGAACTCCATAACATCCTGATATCCTGATAGTGCAGAACATAACATCCTGATAGTTCATAACAAAACATCCTGACCAGGATATGACCATATATAGACAGAACTTCCCTGAGCAGTAGATTAGAAATTGTAGTTTTACAGGCTGTCTTTAATCACATGCTATTGCTCCTCCTGCCTTTGTTCTATCCCAATAAAAGGGGCTCTCAGACCCCCAATCTGGGTCGCTCCATCTCAAGAAAGTTCGTGTCCTGTCTTTTCTCAACATTGGCCTCATGGACGACCCACGGGAACATCACATTTGGTAGCAGAGGATGGTTACTTCACATTTGGTGACCCCGACGTGATTGACATGATTGATGTGATTGACGTGACCGACGTGATAGACGTGATGCGACGTGATAGAAGTGACGTGATTTTCCTGTGTCACCAGCCTTTCACTTGGCAAAGTCTCGCAACCAGGGCCAGCCGTTAGCGAACGGAGAACCCTCCCAAATCGTGAGTATGGGCTCAGGCTTCTCGAAGGCTCAGACTGCACACCTGCAGGAGCTTCGAGATTTCCCCAAATTCTCCATTGCAATCTCTCAAGCGGCAGATCGCCTGCTTCCCATTGCAATCTCTCAAGCAGCAGTTCGCTTGCTTCCCATTCCCCCGAAAAAACAGTTCCTCTCTCTATTGGCTTACATCTATGAGAATTGTCCCATTTACCCAGAGAAGGGCTCTCTTAAAGTCTCCTTATGGCTCCAATTGGGTGTTTATTTTCATAAGGAACCTCGGGCCCCGCCAGAAGTTCTCACCACTTGGAGATTTCTTGTAAGATGCCTTCAAATTCATGAGGAAGATATGCAGGGGGCTGCTTTTAAGCCTTTGGCAACATCTCCCCCGCGCTATGAGGAGATCGCCCCTCCTGCTGGCCAGGCAATGGCCCTCTCCGAGACCCCTCCACCTCCCCCGGCCCCTCTGGACGAGAAGGTTTCTCCTCTCCCTTCCGCCCCTTCCCCCACCCCGCAAGTGTGGCGTAGCGCTCTCCAAGACGCTCTGCGCAATGCTTACAATCAAGGGGACATGGAATTGGCAGAGGATTGTTTCCCCGTTTCCTTTCAAACCAATGCGGCTGGGGGGTTGTGCCCACTCATAACTCAATCCCCCATAGAGCTCTTAAGGATCTTAAGCAAGCCGTTTCCACCTATGGGGTGCAATCCCCGTACTGCAAAGGACTGTTCCGAAACCTTTTGTCAGGGGACCCCTACGTGCTGGAGGATTGGAAACTTCTCCTCGGCATGCTTCTTACCCCCTCTCAGTTTGCCATTTGGACCTCCGAATACCTTAGAGAGATTAACAAGGCAATTGCCAAGGGTCTGTCCAACAATGTTACCGCCCCTCAGCTAAGGGGAGGGGATGGGTTTGATACGGGGCCTCTGCAGGCCACGGCCCCCTGGGAAGCCCTTGGAATTCTTTTCACAGATGTTTCACAGAGCAATTGATTTATAGGATCCGAATTGGAATGGAGAAAAATGGTTTTGTGCATGTGTAAGTTTGTGTGTGTGTGTGTTTGAGTGAGCGAGGGCTCCAGTAAGGAAACTAGAAAAGTAGGTAAATTATGGGGAAAGGTTTGGCAGTAGAGAGTACAGAGAAAGTGATGAAAGAGTGGGAGAGAGGAAGAAAGAAACAGAGTGAAAGTGACAGAAGAATGGAAAAGAGGGAAAGAGAAAGTGAAATCCCACAGCCCTTTAACCCCTGTGTTTGTTATAAAAAAGAAATCTGGTAAATGGCGTTTTTTGCATGATTTGCGGGCTGTTAATAAAATTCTCCAACCCATGGGAGCGCTGCAGTGCGGCCTCCCCAATCCAAATTTGATTCCCCAAGAATGTGATCTCATGACACTTGTCCACTATTTCTCAGACACCCGCCCTTTTTGCAGCCCTAATTACAAAAGCCCTTCCGCTCCAGTGGAAGCCTCCTTCAACAGCTTTTTTCCTATCAAAGACGCTATAACTGTCTTTGCCGATGGGAGCAAACATCAGGGAGCATGTGCCTGGCAGGAGGGTGGTACATGGCACACCCAGCTCACAGAGCCACAAAAATCTGCTCAAAGAGATGAATTGGCCGCTTCCATCTTGGCCTTTCAGTTATTTGATACAAACAACCGTTTAACTTAATTCTTGATAGTCTTTATGTGACTCAGATTATAACCTCTTTGTATGAGTCTTATCTCTCTTCTTCTATTGATTCACAACTTTTGTCTCTGTATCTCACTTTACAAGGTCTTGTCTCCTCTCGCTGTTATTTTTTCCATGTCTCCCATATCTGAAGTCATCAGCCTTTCCCTGGGCCTCTCCAGGAGGGCAATGATGTTGCTGACGCTGCGGCATCAGCCCCCACCCCATGTCAATATTTGTTCTGCTATCACACCTTGGGATAGCCACTCTTACTTTCACCAGAATAATAAAGCGCTCATAAAACAATTTGGCCTTACGTCGGCGGAGGCATCAGCAATTATTCAACAATGCCCTACCTGTAGCCAGCAGGCAAACCCTCTCCCTATGGGGGTAAACCCCAGGGGGACAGAGTGTTGCCAAATTTGGCAAATGCATGTTACCCAATATCCATCCTTTGCTCCTTGAAAGTATCTACATGTAATCATAGATACTGGCTTCTTGTTTGCTACCCCACAAAGGGGTGAAGCCACCAAACATGTTATTAATCATTGTATTCGGACCTTTGCATCGCTGGGACGCCCAAAAGAATTAAAAACAGACAATGGCCCCGCTCACACAGGTGCAGCCTTTGCTGCCTTTTGTAACCAATGGGGCATTGTGCATAAATTTGGCATTCCTTATAACAGCCAGGTTCAGGCGTTGGCTGAGCGCGCCAACCAGACATTAAAACATGCCCTGGACAGATATATTGGCAATAGGGGAAAATGCCCCCTGGCCTCCCAGCAGTGCAACACACCGGCAGCCCACCATCCTCGGCAGCGACTCATCATTTTGCAGCCCCACCTACTGCAGACACCTCCTGTCCACCTGTCTACTATCGCTACTTGCCTCACTTGACATGGCGAGGACCTGCTGACCTGATTACCTGGGAAAGGAATTATGCTGCAATCCAACTAAAAGACAAAGTTCTTTGGACTCCAGGACGGCATGTAAGACCATATTTGCCAAAACCACCTATACAACCACCTACACAAACACAGAAGCAGCCTGACCATGACCAACCAGCAGGAACCACAGCTTGAGGCTGTCTCTGTCTCTGACCTGGAAAACAGAGCAGAGCACCCTCTACCCTCCACTCCCCCGACCGGCTACCCCATCTTTCGCCGCAGGTCCCCCTACTATGTGTTTGGTTGAATGCTACCTATTGTCATTATTTGAACCAGTCCGAACAAATTGAAACCAGTGTGGACAAATTACATGATACCGTTCAAACAGTTGGACAAACACATAAGGCCTCGGACTCCTGGTGGGATTGGATGACCTCTTGGTTACCAAATTTTAACTGGTTGGGAAATGTTTCCAAGACCATTATAACCCTTGTTGCTTTGCTGATACTGTTATGTTGCTGTATTCAATGTGTACCCTCTTTAGTAACTATGTGTAAGAATATACTCTCTAGCTTGGCTCCACAGAAGAATATTCACATTGTCAACCACATGGAGTTCCTTGTGTAGGTGTGTGTCCTCCATGGCCTAGTTCATACTAGGGCCTGCAGAGCCACGCTGAATCACACAGGAGAAAACAAACTCCTAGAACTCCATAACATCCTGATATCCTGATAGTGCAGAACATAACATCCTGATAGTTCATAACAAAACATCCTGACCAGGATATGACCATATATAGACAGAACTTCCCTGAGCAGTAGATTAGAAATTGTAGTTTTACAGGCTGTCTTTAATCACATGCTATTGCTCCTCCTGCCTTTGTTCTATCCCAATAAAAGGGGCTCTCAGACCCCCAATCTGGGTCGCTCCATCTCGAGAAAGTTCGTGTCCTGTCTTTTCTCAACATTGGCCTCATGGACGACCCACGGGAACATCACATTTGGTAGCAGAGGATAGTTACTTCACAATTGTGATTTATAAATTACAGATGATCCATCTGAATTCAGAAAGTAAAGTCAATTCCAAACATGCAGTGAACATTAGACATTTAAGAAACATCCTGAAAGAAGACAATCCAAAATAATTTTTGTACTATTGTCAAGAAAACCAAGTGGATAAGTCAAGTTAATTTGAAGGAGAATTTTAATTTATACCTTAAGGAAATAATGATAATCAATATGGAAAGCCAATTAAAAGCATCCTAACATAAGATCAGAATTGATTTGACCTACAAGTTGTTTGGCAAATAACTTCGATGATAATGATATTAATAAATAGACATGAAACTTTTCTTAACTGAATATTGCTTTGTTTCTCTTGCTTGATTTATAATATCTCCCACTGCAGGAATTTCAATAGACTAAAAATAGTTTGAGACGCTTGGCAGAACTCCCAGAATTTCTTGCAAACTGACATTTTAGTACCCAACTAATTTATCAGGAGATAAGAACCTAATTATGAAAGAAATTTCTCTTTAACTCATCTAGAGCAACTGATTTCATATGCTTTGAATTATTAGAAGGTGGAAGGTTTTTTCAATATCAAACATTTAGAACCTTTAGTTTTTTACTGGTTACTTCGGTGTTGAAGTAATTAAATACAAATGATTGATTTACAGCATGAGAAAGAACTTAAGCATGGACTTAAGTTTAGCAAACATTGTTTATCATTGCCACAGATGTAGAATAGTTGAAGTTATTGTTTCCAAAATCTTCATTCAAAAATTATCTATTGAGAATGAGATACCAGGGTCCAGATTTTTTTTTCACTCTCTGCCCTATCTGGATCTCAAAGATAACTAAATTCTGCTGTGCTTTTGGTAATTAACACAGAAAGTAAATCATAGACTTTTATTTTGAAGCAATTTCAAATATATATCTAGAGAATTAGGTGTGCATAATCATTGAATGATTAAGTATGTTCATATACTGCATGAAAGGAAAACTAAGAAAGATTTTAGGACCATTTAAAACAAAAATTTGGATTTAAAGATACAAAACACATATCTTTGGGATGGAACATGAATGGAACATCACCGAGATCCCACCTAGGAATCTAAGCAGTTCAGAGGTAAATCTTTACATATTCATCATATTCTGTGTTATGTATTCAAAGCAGAATATATTTTATTTATATAATCTGAGTTTTATGAGGATATAAATATTTAATTGAAAGTTAATATGCAGACAGACAATAGTTGTATAACATATAACTATTATTTTTGTCATAACTGAAGAGTAGCATATTCTTTGTAAATAAAAGTACTCTGTGAACAGTTTTACTTAATTCAATAAATGTATCACTTACTTTAATGAACTTTTATAAAAGTAGATTTCCTAGGTATTGTAAAGTAAAAACATGCAAAATAAAAATCCAGAACATAACATTAGTATGCTACAAGCAAAGAAACAAAATCAACTATTAAATGGTATAAATTCATAGAATATTTATTATTCCTTCTGCAGACAGGCAGTTGTTTTATTTCAGTCACTGACTAACAAAACAAACATCCTCACCTTTGTAATTTTAAGGGTTTAAAAAAGAAATGGAGTTGAGAAAAATTATACAAAGAGTAAGTAATATTTCTCACTGGCATAATTCACACTTCTCAAAAATAGTCTGGAATTCATGAAATATCTTCCCTGAATTCACATGCAAATTAAGAACAGAACTTTTAATACATTGGGTTTTTTTTTTAAATGAAGCTATTATCTTAAGGATAGCTTGTAAATTTTTTGAAATCTGTAATGATAAGGAGATTTCTCAAATTCTAAATATGTAAGTCAAATTTTGATTTCTTTTTAAGTGAAGAGGTAGTCTAAACAAATAAGTTCATTCATTTCCCTTTTAAGACAAAAATTAGAAAAGATAAATCTCTCCTTCCCCAAATTTTGGAAGACTTGGAATGGTTAAAATAGCATTTTGTGTTCTAATGATAAATTAATATGTCTGTATTACTTAGTATTTGGCACATATTTATAGGAAATTGCAGTATTGTTATTCAGGTGCAAAAAGTTAGAAGTTAGAACCTGGTGAGATGAGTATGTAATGCAGTACCCTTCTACATATCATACAAAATTGTCAGAAGCAGAGCTGTTGCTCTAGGCTAGAGGAACATCAAGGAGAGAAGATACTTTCCATCTAAGTCCCAAATTTGATGAGAATCCTTTCTTTTTCCCTTAAAATAAAGAATTGCACATCTTGTGGACAATGCTGCATCTAGCTTTGTCTTAAAGTGGGAAAAAATAGAGCCTGATATAGAATCAGAATCTGAGGATAAAATCTGTTTTATATAATAAAATATCTGATTGTGTGTGTGTGTGTGTGTGTGTGTGTGTGTTGTGTGTGTGTGTGTGTTTGTTGAGAAGGAGAAACAGCCATAAAAGGATATATGTTTCAAATTCTGTAGAGAAAATTAATATATTCTTCTCTTTATCTTAAAATAATCTTTTAATGAGACTGATTGGCAGCAAAAGGGCAAAAGAAAATATATTCTTAAATGAAGCAAATTTAATTTATAAAATTAACTGATGCATAATAAAAACCATTAGGAAGAAGCTTTTGAAAGAAGATCAAACACATCAATTTCATAAAAATCCAAAGGATATCTGTCATAATTCTTTACAAATCCATAAACAAAAATAGATAAATTGGGGGCGGGTTGTTTGATTTTTTTAGGGCAGTGAATAGCTGTGAAGATAATGATATTGGATAGACTGGAATTAATTTCAGTGCGTATGGAACACGAAACAAGCAAGATTTCAGTATTGGTGTGCTTCAAAGAAAAGTAGAATAAAGAAAAGGTGTTGTTTTTTTAATGAAGAAGGATCAGTGATGAAAGGGGTATCTATGTTTTGTCCAGCTCCTTCTCTCCCTATGTAACCCTCTCTAATTTTCACCTTTTAGGATTCTAGAATCTGGATCTATATCAACAGTTTCAAATATGCAATTGTGATTATATTGTAACAAATTTGTACAAAGAAATGTCTCTTGTGAGATTTGTATTTGTGTGCTGGAGGATAGAAGGAGAAAAAGAAACAGTTGCTTTCATAGTTGATGAAAAGAGGTGTAATAAAGAAGTAGCAAGTGATTTCATTCCTTTACAATTTTTGGAACTGTTGATTATATAAGTTAATGTTTTAAAATGGGAGGAATGAACAAGTTTTAACTAACTTGTTTTGTAACACATTAAATAACAGCCACATAAATATCTGACCCTATAAATATTTAATTTATGAAAAAAAAACTTTCCAGATAAAGCTAATGGCTAAGAACTATACAGTTGTACAGTTGTATAAGTTGTAAAAGGGTTCACAATTAATTATTTCCATTTAGTATAAGGCTGATTGTGACAGGGGAATTGAACTTTTTTATTTGAAGCTGAGGTTATAGTTTAACTTTAAAGGTAACTTAGTCTTCAAAGAATAGTTCTAATCTTTGGGAAAGAAGGGAGGCATAGTACTCCCACTACTCTATTTGTTATAGTCACTAACTCTGAGCCAAGTTGCCTTCTTTAAATTCAAAATTTTCAAGAAAATAGATGAGAAATTCTGATGATTTATTTATTTTGCAGAAACAAATGCTATCCTCAACTGAACAAAAATTTCCTGCAAAACACAAAAATATATTTGCAGAACTCATGCTGAAAAAATCCAAAGGATGTGACACACATGATCACCCTCACTTACCAATTTGTTGCCTGAATTCTCTGACTCATTCTGGTTGGCAGGCCTCTAAAAAAAATTCCCAATGTATCTTTGTAAAAAGAGGATCTATTAAAAAATGAATTAAAATAAATTCTAGGCTATTCAGATATATGATATCCAATCTTCATTATTTAATGGAAACAACTGAGAATAATATACTAAACGTTCAAAACATTTTCAGAGAAAATATTAGAGCCTGGAGTTAAGGAGAAAAGGAAGAATGGAGATTTGGCCACCAAGATTAATATCATTTTTCATTTTTATTTCAGAATTACTCTACTTTTCACCAACAAGAACAAAATCAATCAACTACTACAGAATTTATCCTTCTGGGATTTGGCAATCTCCTTGAACTGCGAATAATCCTCTTCATATTATTTCTTCCTGTTTATACTTTATCCATTGCTGGAAATCTTCTAATTGTTTCACTGGTTGTGACTGACCAGCATCTTCATACCTCCATGTATTTCTTCCTTGTTAATTTGTCTTGCTTAGAGACCTGTTACATTTCAACTATCCTGCCCAGGATGCTAGCTAGTTTTATAAGTGGAGATCAATCTATATCAGTGTATGGATGCATCATACAATACTATTTTTTTGGATTTTTTGCAGCCACTGAATGCTACCTTTTAGCAATGATGTCTTATGATAGATATGTGGCAATATGTAAACCACTACATTACACCATTCTCATGAATGGTAGGCTCTGCCTCCAACTGGCCCTCACATCTTGGATGAGTGGCCTCTTGACCAACACTATCATAACCTCTTTTCTGCTGGAACTTACCTTCTGTGGACCCAATGAAGTTGATCATTTTTTTTGTGATATATATCCAGTAGCAAACATTTCATGTAGCAATACACACTTAGTAAAGCTTGCTACATTTATTTTAGGCATTATGGGGACAGGGCCACCCTTTCTCATAACAGTGGCCTCATATATCTGTATTCTTCATAATGTCTTGCAAATCAATTCTAAAACAGCTCAACAGAAAGCCTTTTCCACATGTTCATCCCATCTGATTGTAGTGACACTTTTCTATGGGTCAATATTTCTTGTCTATATAGTTCCAGAAATGGAAACATTAAAAGAGCTACACAAAATCTTTTCTATATTCTATACTGTCCTGACTCCCATGCTCAACCCTCTTATCTATAGCTTGAGAAACAGAGAAGTGAAGGAAGCCCTCTTCAGAGTAATTAGAAAATGTGGCAACAAAATTTCATAATCTCTTATGTAGTGCTATGAATGTTATGTGCAGATCAGGATATTCAGAAATTATTTTTTTCTGCTTTCTAAATAAAATTATCCTGATCCACATCTATTCTTCAATTATGATTAGATTGTGTGTGTGTGTGTGTGTGTGTGTGTGTGTATGTGTAAATACATATTTAAATAATGGAGTTTTTTAAAGAAGCACTCAAGTGAGTTTCTGCTGTTAAATTTTCATTTTATTGCAGAAATGTAACAATGTAAGTCTGCAAAGTGGTATAATTCAGAGATCCATTTTTCATTCTTTATCAGCAAAAAATTATGGTAAGTTTGCTACTCCCCCAAAATATATTCAAATGTTAGTGTTCTATTTTTGCAGAATCAGGAAGTTCAGGGACAACCTTAATGAGTGGTCTCCAAATTGTATGTCTAATATAAAATAAAGCACTATAGTTCTCTATTTCTCCTCCCACTTCCATTGCATTTCCTTTTTTGCTGAATTTTATGTTCTCTGTGTTTCCCAACATTTGCATACATTCCTCGTATCCCTGACCATTTTCTGGTAGATATGGAAGTCATAGCTCAGCACATCTAAGCATACCAGATGGAGAAAATATCTTAGGAATATTTCATCAAAAGCCTCCAAATTCAAATGTAATAAAATCCAATACCTCTTATTTGCATATTAGATTATTCATGATTGTAAATACTTTGAAATGCAAAGTATACTCTTCCAATATTGATAACTGGAAGTTTTTAAGAAGAGATTGAATAGTTATTTATTCAGAACAGTATAGTGTCTCATTTTTGAGCAGGGGGTTGGACTAGAAGACTTCTAAACTCCATTTCAATTTTGTTTTCTGTATTCTGAAAATACATTTTTTTTCCAGAGGCATATTATCCATATACTACTAAACTCTTGGCATGGGACTAGGGCAACAATTTTGAACCAAAAGTGAAAGTGTCCAAAATCTGGAACCCATGATTCCTGAGGGAATGAAATTGGTGAAATTGTGCCTGCTTCAGCACTATTAGTTACTGAAATGGGCTGCTGCTACTGCAGTCACATGATCATCATTTTCAATGTTCTGGGAGATTTTTCCCAATCAGTCTCACAATCCCTCACTCTCTACTCTACCCCTAACAGCTACTTACTTCCTTGGAGGAAGGAAAAGGAGAAGGGAAAGGAAAATCAGAAAGGGAAGAGAGGGAGGAAGGAGATTTCTGGTACTTCCTCCCATATTTCCATAAGGGAACACAAGATGGAAG
>NC_045558.1:109077256-109184756 GCF_009769535.1 Thamnophis elegans
AGTAATGTGAGCTCTCGGCTGTTTCTTCCTTTTAACTGCCAGTGGGGGTTTGAACTGATTGGGTGGGGGCTTGGCTGTGTCCTGATTGGGTGGAGGTGTGTCCTGATTTGGTGGAGGTGTGTTCTGTTCTGATTGTTTGGGGGGTGGTGTTTCATGTAAGGGTAGGAGGGGTTTTAAAGAGGCTAATTGTGCATTTGCAGTCTGGCTTCTGGTTCTGGGTCGTGCCTCCTCATCAGTTTGTGTTTTTGTCTGTTTTCTTTGTGGATGTTTAGTGGTGATATTCTGTGTGGCTCTTGTGAGTGTGGGCCTGGTGTCATTCATCATGTTCAGGACTCGTTTGTTAATAAGGGCAGGCTTCCAAAAGGCTGGCAGGCGGGAGGTATCGTCCCTCCTGTTCATGCTGTGTGGGCGTTTTTCTATTTCAATTGCTTCTCAGATTATTCGGTTGTTGAAATGTTTGGCCTTGGCAATAGTTCTAGTCTTATTGAAGCCACAGGACATAAAAGTCTGAATGACCCTAGATGCATGCCTTTTAAAATGTTCATTCCATTTTTAATTTACAGGTTACTTCAATAAGACAAATAATTTCCTTTTGTCTGAAGCTACAAGAGAGGCAGCATAGGCTAGATAGTTGTGAAGTATCATCAAAAATCTGTAAGGGGTGCCTATGCATGCTCTTGAAATCTTCCCACCCCTGGATCCCTTCTGAAGTGACTCATTAGCATTCTTGAGGTGTGGCTCTGTAAATATTCAAGCAACCACCCCTATTTTACACAAACAGTGCAATTGTTTTTCAGCAACTGTGCTTTGAAAGTGTTCCAAGTGCTAGATAGTAGGAATTTTGAGATACAAGTCACTTGAGAAATCAGGTTGTCATTCCTTTCTGTAAAGCATGAATCTGAAAGAGAAAAAGGTCAAGTTACTGAAGCAACACAACTATCATTCAACCAGCAGAAGGATGTGTTTTAAGACAGAAAAATACTTAGCCACCTTGTCTTAAAAATAAGCTATCAATCCAAGACTTCTCTAGACTTTTATTTCCCCAAATCTGAAGCTTCACAGTAAAATAAAAAGAGAGAGAGAGAGAAGGAGAAGTGGGGTGGAGGCTGTTATCACAATGCATTTTATTCCCTATGAATACATCAACCAAATAATCTACTCTTGGCTTTCTAAAACTAGCCTTATCTACTCTTAGTTTGTCTTAGTTTCCTTGTAAATGCCACATTAACTGACCTCTTGTAGAATAGAATGAGTCATCAAATGCAGCAGATAGGATGCCAGGAGCAGAAAGAAGAAATGTTGAAGGGATCATATTACTGATCAGCAAGTTCCAGCCTCTTCTGGGGCAATATTAAGCACTGTCTGCTTCCAGAAACGGGACAGTTGTAACGTACCATTTCATGCTGCAAAACTTTGTGGTGCTTCTATAAACAGAATAATTTTTATTGGTTGCCAGAATTTATAAAATCTGAACATTCAGAGGAACATTACTACTGACTCCGTGTTCCCTACAAAGAAGCCTGGAATATAAAATGGATATGACTGGAAAGGTAATGTCCCTCTATTTTCACACATCAGTAAAATTAAAAATGCATCTGTTTTTTTTTAAAAATGATATTGCATATTAAGATGAAATCACTAAAGTTGGTCAACAGGATGCAGTAAAATAACACTAATGAATGCAGACATTTCCTTCCTTACCAATATCATAAAATTTTAATATAATGGATCATTAAAGGGAAGAGACATCTGTTAAATCCAAGTTTGTGTCTTTGGTGTAATTAATATTATTTGTATTTACATAATTTATACCCAAATTGATAACAATGATATAAAAACAAAGTATACATTTATAAAAATGATGTAAATTGATGCACATCAGTCTCTTGTCTAAATTGTTTTGGAATGAACTATTAATTGTCTTTTGGGTGTGGGAAATTTAAATAAGAAAGATGGCATCCAGTCCATGGACAACTGATACTTTAATGTACAATATTATTTCAAAGGATTGCATGTGTAGACTGAGGGAACAAATCACTACCACCATGATCCAGCTTATCAGTTTGTTATAGAGTCAAAATATTCATTAATTCCCCTTGTTGTCTAACTTGCTAGTAAAGTTGAATATATTTTTCCCATGATTGTTTTGTATGTGTATTTGTTAGGGGAAAATCAAAGTACGGATTTCAAAATCTCTCTCAGATGGTGAAGAAGTAGCTATAACTGCTCGGAAGAAAAAGGTGCAAAAAGCTCTTGCTAAGCTTGGGATGCAGTGTGATTTGGTAGGTTTTCATTGATATGTCTACCTGAGGATACTAGTAACAAACCAAGATAAATGCCACAAAATCTTGGATCTTTCATCTAATAAAGTCAAATTTTAAGCGTTTGTTGTTTAATTTAAAAGACTTTCTGTGTCGCTAGCTCTCCTGTTTCCCAACATGAAAGCCATGTTTAATTGATATTAAAATATTTCCAGAATTGCCTTTCTTCCAGGATAATGGTAGTGTTTAAGATGTTAAATATATCTCCTAGACAACCATAGACATACAGGTTGAAAAAAATCTAAATGATGGTAGGTAACAAGAGAGAGATACTGCTTTCTTCATCTCTTCATTTCTATTGCATGGTCATCCAGATATTTTCAGGTCAGATATGGTAGTCATGCTAAGCTTTTTCCATTTATCTATAAATTTCTCCAGATTTTGATTTTTCCTTCATTTCCTCTTATCAAGAAGGTCAAAAATTCCTTCACTTTAATAAAGTCTCTACAATATATTGGGCAATAAACAATAAAAAGGCAACTGTAGAGAGAGGAAGGGGAAGTAATAAAAGAGGGATTGTAAAAAAATTATTTGATTCTTGGGTCAAGCTGTAGAAATTTGCCTGCAGCTATTGAATTTGTATGACTATCATCAAGGAGCTGAATGTTTTTTAAAAAAGGGAAGAAAAGCTGAGGGACAGGATAAGAATTTTCTGGAAATAAGAATTAGTTTCATTAGCTATAGAAATATGGCAGAGGCCAGCTCTTTCGTTAGGAGAAATGATGGGAGAGGGTGGGAGTTTAGTTTCCAAATCGAGAAGTATGATGAAACTAGTTGCTAGTTGCTTTGGGAGGGTAATACAGCTGCATTCTTAAAATTCAATTTGGCAAATTATTTCCTTGAAATTCAGGCTTTGCTTGTATGGTCCAGTCTAAATACCTGCTTTATTGCTATCTTTCACTGGGGGCCATATATGAATTGTAGGCAAAAATGTCAGTTATGCACTACTAAAAATATTATATATTAAGGTATGTTAGTTGTTAAATAGTTTTTTAAAAAATATGCAAATATCAAAATATTCAACATACTTGAATGAAAATATCAAATAATATGTATAAAAAGATGTTCCTACATTCAATAGAATTATTTTGTATATCCAAATCTATAATGCACTGACAATGGTCTAGAACAGGGGTCTGCAACCTTAAATACTCAAAAACTATTTGGACAAGTTTCCCATAGAAAAGAAAATACCAGGAGCCACAAAACCTGGGTGGGCATGGACAACTTGACATGGACAATACTCCTTCCCACCCAATCACATGAACCTTTAGCTAAACCTACTCAGCCAGCCATTAGGGCAGAGAACCATCAGGAGCCACAAAACCCTTTTGACATCTAAAATGATTCAAGTGATGTCCCACCCTGTATACTTCTCTCTCTCTCTCTCTCCCTCCCTCTCCCCCTCTCTCTGTCTGTCACTCCCCCTTCTCTCCTCCCTATATGTATTTCTCTCCCCGCTCCTCCTCTGTATCTCTCTCCTCCTCCCATGCTCTCCCCCTCTCCACCCGTCTGTCCCCCTATGTATGTATGTGTGTATGTGTGTGTGTGTGTGTCTGTCTGTCTGTCTCTCCCCCTTCTCTGTGTCTCTCTCTCCCCCCTCTTTCTCTGTATGTCTTTGTATCTCTCTTTCTCTTCCCTCCTTTTATCCCCCTCTCTCTTTGTATCTCTCTCTTTCTCTCCCCTCCCCCTCTCTCCCTCTCTCCTCTCTCCTCTCTCCATGTATCTCTCCCCATCTCTCCTCCTCTCTCTGTATCTCTCTCTCGGTTCCCCAATGTCTCTCTCTTCTTCTCTCCCTCTCCCCTCTGATTCTGAATTTATGGTGTTTCATCCAGGGGTCTTGCTGCCCAAGAGACTGAAGCAGGAAATATCAGGCTATTTCCAGCCTTTGTTGGTGTTGGCATGTCTCAGGTGCTTGGGGAGATGGACTAAATTTCACTGTACTGCATGAGGCATGAGGCGCCTTGCGCAGCACAGCAAAACTTCACAATGTGGGAGATGGGTCCTCTCCTTCCAGCACAAATTACAATGTGGAGCCACAATTCACCCCTAAAAACATGATGAGTGTAGCAGGCCTGGACCAAATTTCTTCTCTTCTCAGGTGATTCAGAGAGGAGGGGTGAAGGGTCTCACCAGCCAATGGTGAGATCAGCCAGAACTCCTGAAAAATTTAACTACTGGTGGCAGGACAGGGTGCGGCAGGAGAGGGGCAAAATAGTTGCATCCAGCTTGAGAGCTGCTGGTTGCCAACATCCAGTCTAGAAGTATCTTGCACAAGTAATTTACTTCTCTGTTGTTTATTAAAGTAGCTCAACTTTTTTCAAGCTTCTACATAGCCTGAAAAAAAGGAAGCTGATTTAAAATGTCATCTTTAATTTAATGTTCTTATAATAGCCACATTTCCCTCCTTTTAGGGTCTTATGGTATCATTAAAAAGAGATGTGTTGCTTTAATAAAAAGTAGAAAAGTGCTACACTTGTGCTCATGCTTATTATGAAATATTTCTTCTGAATCATTGTTAAAACAAGTTTCAAGCATGGCCGTTTGAAGTACCTATTTATATTCTTAAATATAAGAACCTCAGCAAGTTGTAACCCTTTGCTGACCTTGTCTGATTTTGAAACTTAAAGAGATTTGGACTGAATATTATTTGGATAAAAGAATTGTAGGATTATTGGCTAGATCAAGAAGTTGAAAAAGAAATCTAGGTATAAGGCAAGAGCACACCTGTATTATTCAGTTATCCAATAAACTGGATGGAGTGTTCCATGAAATACTAATAAAGAACTGTATTTAATTCTTCCCTTTTTTATCCCATTAGGAGAACATCCCCAATATTGCTGTCCTAGGAGCAGGAGGAGCTATGAGGGCTATGATTGCACTTTATGGCACTCTAGCAGAGCTGAAGAAATATAACCTTTTGGATTGTGTTATGTACTTGGGTGGGGTGTCAGGTTCTACCTGGTAAGTCTATTATACTGACAGTGAAAGCAAATAATTACTGCAAATACTCACTGATTACATTACTAAATCAATTCATCTTTAATTTCAACCACATCCTGTTGTCATTATCAAAAGTAAAACAACTAAGGAGATTTGAAAGTCAATGATAACCCTTATGTGAACCATTTTCGTGTAATAGTTAAGGTATCATGCTAAAAATTGGTCTGTAAGCTCTAATGCTGCCCTAGACCCAAAGCCGGCTATGTTGGTGGTGGGGGTGGTGGGGGCTCCTCTGGCCATGGTTCACTATCAGGCCATGAGCTGTTTAGATCTGAGCTGCAGAAGTGGTGGATGAGCACATGTGAGTGCATCTCCACTTGTATGAGCAGCAGGGAAAGCAGCGAGCACATGCACATGTGCTCCATTTGCACAAGTGGTATCCTCACTTCTGTGAGCAGTGGGTCAGCAACAGTAAGCATGTGCATACATGTTGTCTTTGCCCACCACTTGTGCAAATGGAGTTGCACATGCATGTGACCTCACTGGCCACTCACCTGCCCCCCCCCCCCACAGTTCACAACGCCAGAAAGCTTGGGAAAGTTTAAACTATTCTTACCTCCTAGTATTTAATTATGCATGGTTTTCGGTAATTGACATGTTTATGGCAATTGACATATTTATTATGGGATAAATTTTAGAGGATACAGCCTTTTTCATTAAATGAATAAAAGCTTGTATAGCATTCATATATAATCATGCATTGCACGAATATACATTGTTAAAAATCTGTTAAAGACATGCTTTTAAAGCCTTTTTGAAAGCCATATTTGTATTCCAATTTTCTATTAGAGAATTTCACTTAGTTATCTCTAAAGTTGTTAATGAACTCTAATGTTTTCTCTAATATTTAGAATTTTGAGAATATTATTTTTACATGAATGTAGCTTTTTTCTCATCAGAATGAAAATTCAGATTTCAGATTTCTTATTTTTTAGCATGAACTGTAAATAAACTCTTTGTGCATGATTTCCATGCACTTTTCCATTGTTTTAAAGATATTTGGTTTGTTCTTTTTAAAGGTGCTTGCCAACCTTATACAAAAATGAAGATTGGTCAGAAGAAATAGAGAATGTGATTAAATGTCAGATTGAAAATCTTGTCCAAGGCCAGTGGGATGTTAATAAAGCAATGAAAGCTGTTCTAGAGGCTACAGAAGATGAATGTTACTCTCTCACTGATTTCTGGTCCTATTTTCTTGTGCATAAACTGCTAAGCAAGGTGGGTGGAAAACAATATTCAGACTTCTTTGATAGTTAAAATAAATGAGTAGCCTTTTCTGATTCTGGGTCCCACTGGATGATCTTATGTGATGTCCTAGGAGTTTAACAGATATAACAGTCAGTCAGTCAGTCAGTCAGTCAGTCAGTCAGTCAGTCAGTCAGTCATTCATTCATTCATTCATTCATTCATTCATTCATTCATTCATTCATTCATTTATTTATTTATTTATTTATTGTTAAAATTTACATGCCGCCCAATCCCGAAGGACTCCGGGTGGCTTACAAAGAAAAAAGAAAAGAAAGAAAGGAAAATTAAAAAAAGCCCGATAGTTTAAAAATTCACAAGACACGCATTCGTTCTAATTAGGGCTGGACCTTAACAATGAGGTCAACAGCCCCAGGCCTGCCGGAACAGCCAGGTTTTAACAGCTTTCCTGAAGGCCATGAGAGTGGGTAAGGTCCGGATCTCTGGGGGAAGCGGATTCCAAAGGGTCGGAGCAGCCACAGAGAAGGCTCTCCTCTGGGTGCCCGCCAGCCGACACTGTCTGGCTGATGGCATCTGAAGGAGGCCCAATCAGTGGGATCTTACTGGCTGTAGGGAGGTATGTGGCAGTAGGCGGTCTCGCAGTTATCTTGGTTGCTCTTCTCTGCACTCTTTCTAGAGTGTCAACATCTTTTTTATAGTGTAGTGACTAAAACTGGATGCTGTATGCTAGGTGTGGTCCAATGGTAGGATTCAATTTTTTTTACTACTGGTTCTGTGGATGTGCTTGGTGGGCATGGCAGGGGAAGGATACTATATCTCCATTCCCACCCAACTCCCGGGGAATGATACTGCAAATCTCCATTCTTTCCTCACTCCAGGGGAAGGATACTTCAAAATCCCCATTTCATTTGATCAGCTGGGACTTGGGAGGCAGATAATAGGTGGGGTGGGGCCAGTCAGAGGTGGCATTTACTGGTTTTCTGAACTACTCAAAATTCCTGCTACCAGTTTTCCAGAACTTGTCAGAACCTGCTGAATACCACTGCTGGTGTGGCTTTATAGAGTGGTATTAGCACCTTACTTGATCTTAATTGTATCTCATTATAGCCCAATAAATTCACACTCATAATGTACAATATAATTACATAATGTAAAAAAGGCACCCACATCTTCCTGCATGTTATGTGTCAAGGCAATATCTCCCTTAAATACAGCAATGAACAATGAAAAGGGGAAAAAGTAATTAAATCAAAATAAATTTATTTCAGTTTGAGGAAGGAAAATTGTCTGAGCATGCTGGATCTTGTGAGAATGGAAAAAACCCTTATCCTATCTATGCAGCTGTGAACAAGCAAACTTATCAGAATCCAAATGCAGGTAAGTATGCTTGTCTATACTTCCAAATTTTACTGTTCAAATCAGAAGTTCTTACTTGTTAAAATCACTGAAAAATCTAAAAAAACAATTGTCCAAAGCTTCTAAATGAGACATTTTCAAATAATCTTATGTTAACTAAGGATCAGAAATATATTGGTGATTTATGCTTCACAAAGCGCAGCAAACTTCTGCAATAATAATTTTGTAGTTGAACTTTTCCATTGGCAATATCTTAGTCACAATGAAGTGACTATAACTGAATGTCATTTCCAGTTCTTCCATGTACATCTGAAAAAAATAGTTATAATCACATGGTCACACTGTTGGATCAGAACCTCTGTACATGCTGTAAATACAATTTAATTTCTTCTCTAGCCTGTTTATTTCTACAGTTAATGCTACATCTTAAAATTGGGGGAATTAATAGTCTGTGTCCAGATGCCATGATAAGAATAGGGAAATTGACAATACCATGGTTCTAAATTGTCTAAGGCATTTATCTTAATTTTAATCATAACCTTGGCCTGTGTAGTCTTGGGTAAAGTCGAGCTCTGTACAATGTAATAATTTTAATTGTACTAATTTTATTAGAATGTTAATTTTTGCTTTTTTTGCTGTAATATTTTCAGGTACCTGGTTTGAGTTTACCCCTCATGAGGTTGGAATTCCTGGACTAGGGACATATGTAGATAGCAAATACTTTGGGAGCATATTTCAAAATGGGCAGCTGATCAGAGAAAAAAAAGGAAAAAACATTTGCTATTTGCAAGGTATGTCATATCTGAATTTTTTTGCCCTTGAAACAAAGAAACACTTTTTGTATTTGCATAACTACTTAATAAAAATGTAGAGAGGGAACATGCCCCTGAAAATTTAAAATATGTACTTCAAACAAATCATTTCATCAAGAGTTTTCTGGAATAAATTGTTTAAGAACATAACCAAGAGGCATTAATAATAATCCAAGGTACAAAGAAAGGATGGTGCTTGGCTAGATTGATTTTATTTTTCTGGGCTACATGGTGGAATTTTGTCTATTTAAAACAAATGGATCTATTGCAAACCCTAGATTGTAATATGAAAGGTATTTTCCTTATTTTTAGGTTTGTGGGGAAGTGCTCTTGGAGGCGAGCAAGAGATTTCAAAGACTATATCAGGTATCATTCTTTTTGTGTTTGGATTAGTGTGATATTGGATGAGTCCTTGATTCAGTGGAGATCACAAACATGCTGAGTAGTGGTGGGTTCCGGATCCTAATCCTAACGCTAACCCGTACCAGTTGCAATGGGGCCTGGCATCCACCACATGAATGTGTGCAGTGTGTGCACATATGCATGCAATATGCGCATTCATCCTTACCTCTTGTCAAGACTCTGCAAGCCTCTGTGACACTCCATCTGTTTGTCAAAGCATCGCGCAGGTGCTGTATGCTCTGTGTGCGTGAGTGGAAGCGCTGAAAGCTCAAATAGGTAAGGAGCTCAGGTGGGTGGGTGAGCCCTCCGGAGCACCATACCGGAATGGTACCAGTGCTCCAGGCAGGCACCAGTATGCCCGTACCGGGGTGTACTGCCTGCAACCCACCACTGATGCTGAGTTACATGTATTGAGCCAACTGTTTCAACTTCCCAACCTTAGAACCTATGGCAGTAGCTTTAAAATCTATGAATTCCATTATCTGTAATCACACAGTTAAGGCTTATGAATGTTGAATTACAAAATATCTGTTTACCCTAGTCCTAAATAGTAAAAGATATGAAAGATATTTCCTAGATTGCCAATAGAAGATAATATATGTAGCTTAGAGTTGATCCCTGGAGACCTTGAACTTCTTTTTTTCTTGTAAATGCTTCATTACCTGACTATAGTTATTCTCCAAATAATAATCCAATAATTGCATTCTCCAGATATGTTTTTATACCCTCTCTCTTTCTGTAATTATTGTAGTTATAGATGGCAAAAAAGGTCAGCTCTAATGGAATGCCTAGTAGAAAACAGACTGGTTTAGTTGATTCTAGGCTCCTATTTCCTCGTTTCTCATACAAATTTTCAGTGCTGGGAATAATGTACAGTACATAGAGTAGTAGAATTCCAAGGTTAATACTAATACATCACAAAGCATCATAAATGTCAAGAAAGTATTATGGTTAAAAGAATCAATTATAGAGAGAGTCAAACATTTTGGCAACATGTTGATTAAAGCACCTTTCTGTTTGTTTAAAACTACATTGCAATATTGTGCTAGAAAAAGTAAACTGTTGTAGCTAAGAATGTATTCATCTATCTTTTAAGATGCTTTAAAAGATTTTGGCAAATATGAGAAATCAGAGGACGTAACTTCAAAAGATTTAGGTAAGATTTATTGCAAATACATCCCTTTCTTTCACTCCTCTCCCCCATAGCATTTTCTGCTGCACAGCCTGTTTTTCAGATCAAGCAAATATTCATCCATAGGTGGCAATGGATTGGTTTGTTACCCGAGCGTGATATCATGGGCTGAGAGAGAATGACTGGCTTTTGTACTTAAAGCAGGCCCTAAATACAAAGTCTTTTGGTTTCTAGCCTGATGTCTTAAACATCACTAGAACTTTTTAAGAGACAACCATTTCACTGAAATAGTATAGAGTTTCTTGATTGAGCAGGAGTTGAACTAGTAAACTCCAAGGTCCCTTCCAACTCTATTATTATACTAATCTGTTTTTCTTATCTTTTCAATTGTCAAAAAACAGACATTAAGAAATTTAATATGCTCTATGAATGCTATCAGACACTCCTGGAACTGCAGTTATTGGAATCTACAGATAAAGAAGGACTAGACAAATTTCATCACCTGGAAAATATCTTGAAAGGTAAGTTAATATAAACTCTATATAAAAATAAAGGTTTTATTGGGGTTTTTTTATACACTTAAATTTCTAGAAAATGTAAAACATTAAAAAAATATTAAGAAGGAAAATTTTATGGTAAGGAAAGATGCAGTGTAATAAAAAATGAAAACAAAAATAGTTTCCAAGGGTTTTTTGACAGTTACATATATAAAATATATTAAATTTTTATATCTAAAATTTGATAATACCCAGTATTTCTATAAACATTTATAATAATCAAATCCCCAAATTAATATAGCATTTTGGGAGTTCTAGCAAAAAGTCATTTTCACATAGGAAACAAAGCTAGACAAGATAGATTAAAGTACTACTTGAGTCAATTCTATGAACTTCAGCACCCATTCTTTCAGTATTCCTATCTTTGAGCATACAAAAGTTTTTCTGAAATTACCAAAATGAAAACAAAATCACAGATTTTTTCTTTAGCCATCAAACCTTTAGCCATCAAACCCCCTAAGATTTCAATTGTATATTTATTTTAAGAATTCTCTGAATTAAGTACATATTTAAGCCTGAGATGGTTTTATTTGTATGTATATGTGTTTGTTTGGGTAGTTTCATTCAATTCCATTGATTTATTTAATTCAATTCCAATATTGCCTGATTCCACAACAACTCAGCTATCTGATGGACCAATTCCAGAATACAGAATACAAATTACAATATAATACAATAAACTGGAGAAGCAGATTATATGCATTGTGGACTTGGGGGCAGGGTGGGAATGCAGAAGCAAAATCTTATAAGGGACTTACCTTGCCTGAATATCCAGGTCTTCAGTGCATGTCAAAATCATTGTTGTAGGAGGCTTATGAGTCTTTTAGGGAATAATGTTCCAAAGGAAAGACAACTTGATTGGTCAAATACTCTCCATTTTGGACCAACAATCTAACAAACAGAGTGCACAATAAGAATTTCTAAGAAGATAATTTCCCTGTGAAAATATGTGTTATATACTGTATATTATCTACCTGATCCTAAGGAAAATGTGACGATATCGAGATAGTAAAGATTTTAATAAACCAGAGTGGCGGGGGGAAGAATATTCAAAAGTAAGTTCCATGCAATATAAACATTTCATATGTCATTTGATTTAAAATTATATATTACAATAGTTTAAATTTATATTACAATACTGCAATCCCAAAAATTAAAATTGACTCCTGGCCTAGAAGAAACCAAAATTACCAGCCATTAGAAAAAACTCAGTTTTAAGCTTTGAATAGTCTATAAATGCTTCAGAGTCAAAATAAATAATTGTATCCAAGACCATTGAATAAAATTTGCTACTAACTGTTAAAAATCATCCCATCTCAATTTAAGTTACTGATTGCAACTTTAGTTGACCCAGTTGACCCAGGTTTAAATATTTAAATAATTAGTAATTATTTTCTGTCTATTCTTCTGAAATGAAAGTTGAAATGAAAGTCTTGCTGATTTAGATGAACTGAATTGGCTTGCTGTCTTAAATGCTTCCTCGTAAGCCCAAACCAAATGTAAATTTAGTGTATGTCATACATGGAATGTGCTTATTGAGTAAAAGCTGCTTAGTTAACTAAAATTCCCATCTTCCATTTCTATAAAGATTATAAATACAGCAAAAGCTATCAGTTGATCAGAGAAATGCGTGAGACCTGGTATTCTGCAGATGAACAGAGAAAAAAAGAACAGTACACAACATTATTTCAAACTTTGGATGCTGATTTTGGAGGCAAGTGGTTGTCATGATATTTCATTCTTCTTCAGAGCCTCTAGATTTCTTAAGGCAATCAGAATTTAATGGATTTTTTTAAAAATAGAAAGCTATACTATCTATCAATAGGATAGAATATTATGATATTTTATAACTTACAGAGTACCAAAAAGAATAGCATCAGAGAAAGAGTTGACAGGAAAACCTTAATGATTATCCATAATGCATGGCTTCTTTAAAGTTTTTGTGTTGTTGGGTTTTTTTAATAGATGTACAAACCATCTCATAGGTTCTAGGTAGCAAACAATGAAACAATACAAAAGCCATATTTAGATCTTTAAATATTGGAAAACAAAACTATAAACATGGTAAGCAATAATAAAAATTCTGTTGATCTTCCTCTAATGATTTATTAACTTAAAGACCTTCTGAAAAAGCTGGATTTTAACAAAGTATAGTTAAAAGAATAATAGAAGACTAATATTTCATTGTCCTAGCAATTTAATTACAAATGGTCTCTTTCAAGTGAATAATTACCTTGGACACATCTACCTTTAAATTTTTTTCATAAGGATTCCAATAGGGCTTTACACTGTGTCAGTGTAAAGTGTAATGAAAATATTGCACTTCTGAGATTATAAATTGCAATGGAAAAAACAGATGTTAAGCATGCTTTTTATAGAAGGTTGGCAAAATAATAAATATATTCCATATATTTTCATATTTCATGTTCAATTTTTTATTTCCTAATATTTAGTACCATGTATTAGAAAAGCAACATCTAGATTTAAAATATTAAGAAAATGAATGGGGAATAGCTGGCATTTCAACTGTTTATAATTTTATCTTTTTCATTCCTACTTCTCACTGTCATTTCTTTTAGATTTTACCAATGAGTTCAATAAGAGATGTCTTAAAATGGTGAAAAAAACATGTTTGTGCCTTTTAAATTGGTCCTGGGGTAGCACCCATAATTTCCTATACCAATGTAGTAAGTTATAATCTTTGTACTATTCATTTTGTATAATGTATATCTGTAAGATCACACCTGAGAAAATTACCATACCCTTGCATTAAAAACACCAAATATATAAATCTTGGGGATATTATAAATTTCCCCCCATTTGCCTTCTATTCCTGTGTCCTTTTAGGAGAACTGGAAAATACTCAGTATGAGAAATTTTGCATTGGATGTCATCTAACAATGTACGTAAACATGAAAAGAAGGGAGGAGAGAGAAGCAAGAAGGATTGCTTAAGAATAGAATAGAGTAGAGTAGAATGGATTTTTTTATTGGCCAAGTGTGATTGGACACACAAGGAATTTGTGTTTCATTTATCTTAGGGTAGTACCAATGGGGGAAATAATAGCTGTTCACCTTTGGACTAAGATGCTCCTCCTTTTTTACTTAATAGGCAATGTACCTGTCCAACAAAATTCTTTTGCAGAAAAATGCTCCCATATAATTGACTACTTCTGCAAAAGTATGGTGTATAAGTTCTCAATGCTCTAAGCATTGCATATTCATAGCAGTGCTTCTACAGGAATTAGATATATCAGTTAAACTGTTTAATAATGTCAGGTTTCTTGCCATACAGCCAGTTTAACAAGTTAGTTGGTGTAATAAAGAGTTATCACTAATATTTTGTTTCATTTCATATGATTAGCTGATGTTAAATTTCCTGAACTCACAAGCAATCCCATCGTATCTTTAATTGATGCTGGTCTCACTATAAATACAGCGTATCCTTCGGTTTTGCGTCCTGAGAGGCAGGTGAAGTTGATTCTGTCTTTTGACTTCAGTGCTGGAGACCCTTTTCTGGTAAATCATTTAAAATAATACATGCCTAGAATTCAGTTGAAGAATAATGTTTTCATGATTCAGCAGGACATATCTTATTTGTTGTATACTTAAATGATACTCAAAAAGTAATAGAAGAGAATTTGAATTTGAATTACCGTAGATAAAATCTCGTCTTGATATTTCCTTGGCAGTGCTGTACCTAACTCTTGATAATTTATTTTCATAAAATTATATATTTATATGGGAGAATCTTTAGCACAATTTCTTTATATTCTAGTATTCTCTAGTTCTGATAAAGTTTTGGCATTACTAGACTATTGAAGAGAAACATGATAAATTATTTTCCTCTTTCCAGGGTTGAGTTCTTTCAGAGTCTAGACTCTAAATGCAACACAAGAAATAATTATAAACATTAATTCTAATTAGCCAGCATCTATTTCTTTATATTAATGATTTCTCTTTCTTCATTGGTTAGACAATTAAAAAAGCTGCTGAATATTGTGAAGCACATGCAATTCCATTTCCAAAAATAGATGAGAATGCATTACAAGATCTAGATAATCCATTAGATTGCTACATCTTCAGAGGAGAACACACACCAACTATTATACATTGTCCATTATTCAACAAAATCAACTGCCCAGGTAACCTGGAAATGAGAACCATTTGAGAAAAATGTGAAAAAAGCATTGGAGGCAAACAATATTGAATATGTTACATTTTCTGAATCCTCTTAATGCTTAAACTACAACAATTTCTCTCTAATTCTTATATCTATCATTTTGACATATTTTCATCTCTAATGCTGTATTTTCTTTACTCTCTCTGTTTTTCTATAAAAATGTTTCACAGAATTAAATCCTCTTTAGTAAGTCAAAACAGGATTTTATAATGTCAAATATTTTGTTTTATTGGTGGTGGCCAAAATCTGGGTAAGGGGTTTTTGAAATATGAATATCCCACTCTCCGAAATCCTCCTAACATTATAAAATAGTCCAATTTAAATCTGATTAGTTGTAGAGTTTGCTAGGTCTCTGTAATCCAGGTTTGGCAATGCCTTGGCACATGATTTTACTTCTTGAAATAAAGAGATGCCATGATTTTTTAAAACAAACTATGCAGATCACCTGAAAGTCATGTCCAGTAATTCAACATGCTTGTAATTAATATATAAATTGTGGGAAAAGAAAGAATGAGATGCTGCCTAGGAAGCACACAGAGATGAGAAAGAAGAACACAATTAGGGAAAAACATTTAGTAAACTCTTGCCTTAATGGACATGTTAACAATGAAGGCAGGAAGTTTGTGCCTTCAGATTTGCAAGATTCTATAAATGTAGCCTTGCAATAAGACATAATTAGTTCATTTTGTCCATTTCCTGTCTAGTTTACCTGGAAGATCTAACAGGACTGAAGAAACCTCTCAACATCCCTGTATAAAAATATTTTGGCAATTTTTGCTACCTAATTGGAAGACTTTTCTAATATTAAAAGTATTTGGAAGTAAGCAAAGCAAATGAGCATGTTTTCTTACTCTTAAATATGAAGGAACCATATTCTTGAGGAAGCAGCTTAAAGGGAATGATTTGTCAGGCCACTTTTGAAATGTAGTGCCCCTTTGAAAAGCAGTGCTGCCCTAATTATTACTATTGTCACTAATTGTTTTTATTTAATTTTATACTTTCTAAACAACATTTACTTTGTCCAAGGAAATTAAAGGTGATTGAAACCTGGTGATGAACAGCATTCTTTATTTTGCTAGACTGTAATAATTCCTCTTGGTGAAATATAATTTTTTTTGTATAATTCAGATAACTTATGGACACTTTGCCTCCTAATTTATTTTTAAAAAATTTAAATTCTGTCTCATGTTTAGGTGAAATTGCTGAATATAGAGAAGAATTCTCCACTTTCAAGTTGAACTATTCTGTTGAAGAGATTGAAAAGTTGCTTATTGCAGCAAAGAAGAATGTAGCAAATGTTCAGCAAAAGATTCTGGAGGAAATCAAGCACATTGTAGACTCTACTTTATAAACTGCTGAAGCAAATGTTTTCCATTATATATTGATTGATGAAAAGCTTGTTCTCCAACAGAAAATACTATTACTAACTATTAATACCGAGGAAGTTTTATGCAGTTTACCTTCCTCCCCTGAAAGAGGTTTAATTAATATCTATTGAGTTTGGGATCATGCATATTTGTGATTTTTGCTAACATTATAAAAAAGTAAAATTTTACATTAATAATTGTTCAATAATTCAGAATTGATTATCCAGAGAAGTAAAGAATGGAAAAAAATTAAAGAGGGAGATCTATTTTGAGATAGAAGTTAAGACAATAACTAGAAACTAGAAGACTGTAAATTGTAATCTTGTTTTAGATATAAATCTAGCTAGCCATTTCTAAAAAAAAACTAATGACAAAAGAATTGCAAGGAGTAGTGATTGGGACTAAAAGAAATCACTTGGCGATACATGTTTTATGGTTTTTTATGAAATACTGCTATATTTTCTATTTTTTATTATTATTTTTTATTTTATTTTATTTTATTTTTTTATTTTATTTTATTTTATTTTATTTTTTTTATTTTATTTTATTTTTTTATTTTATTTTTTTTCTTTTTTTTTCTTTTTTTTTTCCCCTCCAACTTTCATTTCTCCCCTCCAACATTCCCCTCTTCTACTTCCCTTCCCCCTCAGACATCTCCCCCTCCCTCCATCTCACCCTCCTTACATTCCCCTCTCACTCCCTCTTTACTTCTCCCTCTTCTTTCCCTCCACTCCTCACTTTGGTGTATCCCTACAATTAATCTATTCAGTTTATTTTTTAGAAAATGAAAGAAAGAAAAAAGAAAAGCGAGCAACAGTATACAAGTGCATTCTTATTGTTCTAAGAATTGAAACTGTATTTCCACCCTCCCCCCTCCCCCCTATAATCCCCCCTCCCTAACCCCCTTACGGCTTCCCAGGTCCCATACCCGGCATAGTTCTTTAACAAGCACTGGAGTGTAATAAGACCAACTAACTTTAAAATTAAAAGAAAAAAATAGAAAGAAAAAGACACACAAAAAAAAGAAAAACAAGAAAGATCAATAAACCCGCTACATTAACACAGCTTCCCATCCTCTGTAAATCTTAAACAATGTGCCTCATTCCAAATTTCGGTTATTTTATTACTTGCAGGGTTTCAAACTCTATTAAAGCCAGGTAAGTTAATCAATTGGGGTTCTCCAACTAAAGGTCTCATTGCTTTATCTATCTATTCGGACCTTTAATTTATCTCTTTTTTATCCAAATATCCAAACCTTTCTATAAAACCATTAAACTCAAGTACTTCTTTCATTTTTCATTTCCAACACCTCCCATTCTGTCCTTACCCACATCCACGTGTAAATTTTTTACCTTCCACCCTGCCTTTACCCATGTCCACATATATATTTTATCCGCGTCCATTGCTCCTCACATATTTACTCCACCTTCCTGGAGACTCTCTGACTAATCTTTCTTAACCTTATATTGAAATAGCAATTCATACAAACATCAGCTTGCATTCTAGCCCCAAGTAGTCTAGTTAAGCTTTCGCTACCCTTCCATCTCCCACGCAGCTCCCAACTCCGTTCGTCCCAAACCACAACTCAAGAAGATCGCGATCTCCGCTCTCTTCGCCTAGGAAAATAATTCATGCGCAATTTGAGTTAGAGTTCAAACAAATCTTATATACAATATATGTCCACAATCAGCAGCGCTTCTTTCAGCCTCCATATCTCATCATCGATGTACAACTTTTCCATTTTATACCAGGCAGAAATCATGAAGTTTTAAAAGCATCGCTAAGTCTTTATTCTTTACTCTTCTGCCCTTCCGGAAGAGGAAAGCCTCCGCCTTGTGGCCACGTGTCCCGCTGCTTGTCTTCTCCTTCTCCTTGTCTCTCTCCAGGTCCGGATGAATCAGGAAGTCCCGCCTTCAAAGTCTTGTAATAAAATTCTCGGGCTTCACAGACAGAGTTAAAGCGATGTTTTTGATTCTCAAATGTAACTGTAATGCCAGCCGGGACTTCCCATTTGTATGGAATCTGAGAATTTCTGAGTTCTTCAGTTAAGAAAATGTAGTCTCTCCTTGCTCTTAATATTTGAGATGGTATTTCTTTAAAAACAATCAAGTCCTGTCCATCAATTCTCAGCCTCTTGTTGTAAAGCCTCTGTATTATCACATTTCTGGATTCCCTTGTGGTGAAATATATAATTATGTCCCTCGGAAGCTGTCGCTGTTTTGCTACCCACGAATTCTGGCGGTAAATTTTTTGGATCTGCCAATCAAAGTTAAGTCCTGGACTTCCCACCGAACGGCTAAGAGCCTCAAAGAAGATCTGTTTCAAATTCTCCTGTTCCTTTTCACGCAGTCCTCTAACTCTTATTGCAAACGCAGTCTTATTATAATTTATCATGACAAGTTGTTTTTGAGCATTTTCAATTTCCTGTTGTAACGTTTGGATTTTAGATGTCAAATTAGAGTTGGTTTCTTCCAAAAGTTCCAATTTATCCTCCGTTTCAGCAATATAATCTGTCATAACTGTCATTACTCCGATCATATCCTCCTTTGCTTGAGCAATTTTAGCATAAAATTGATCATATAAATCCGATATCAGTTGATTAATTTCCTGTCTGAAATTATTAAGCGTTTTGAGAAGAAATTCTTGTGTTAACAAATCTCCAGTGGAGGGCGTAGGAGGCAAGGGCAGCGACTTCATAGCAATTTTTTGAGATGTGTTATTAAGGAAGCGCTTCTGCTTAGATTTGGGAGCCATTCCAAAAAAATAAAAAATAAAAACAAGCAATCAAGCAAGCCAACAATCAAAGTCTCTGCTCCCCTCAGTTAATCTTTTAACAGTTAATACGGAGAAGCCTTCAGGAGAGTAGGGCTGACTAAGTACGTCACGTCAAACACAAAAGCTATAAGATCGCCATCTTGTGACGCAGCTAGAAAAGGGAGCCTTTTACAAAATTGAAGCTGGTATTTTGGATAATAATAGAAGAAATTCCTCAGGAATGGTCCCCGCCCGGATTAATTTTTAAATAGCTTAGCTTTGTCCTGGGGGGGGGGGCAACCTGCCTAGGGCTGCAAAAAAGCAGCTGCGAAGAACTGGCTGGAGTAAAAGCTCAGCTAATGTTGAACCTCTTCTCCATTCACAGCGAAAAAAAAGGCTGTGAATTACAAAGAGATCCTAACGACTGACCTTCTCCCTGCCCCTTTCTGCCAGAAAGGGGAGATATCTATAGATCTTATAAGATATACAGACCAGAACTCTGAGAGGAGCTCCGTTGAGCTCCCGTCGGCGACAGGCTCCTCCCCCAAAAGCCTATATTTTCTAGTTTTTATAATACATACATACATACATACATACATACATACATATGCATGCTTATAACATTTTTAAATTTTAATTTTCAAACAAACATAAACACACAAAACATATAATATAAAAACCTCTTCAACTACATACAGTATGTTGCTTGGTTATAATATCTTTCTGCGTCATTTCCATAGTCATCACTTGAGCTTTATCAAAAATCACATATTGTCAATCAAATATCTTTTTATACATTATTATTGTACTTCATTTGTTTAATTATCACTATTGTTTCACCATTTTAAACAAGGTATTCTAAATATGTATCAATTTGTGTTATAATGATTCATTGTATCATCTTCAATATATCCAGTAATAAAGATTTTTTTGTATCCTATTCTAAGTCATTCTATTGTTTTACCATTAATAACATTTTCTAATAATTTTCAATTCCATGTTTTTCTATTATTAATATCATCAATCTAAGATACATTTATATAAATTATTATAATTGTTAAACATCCATTAAGCATAGCTATTATTACATCCTTTTTATATGAGGCATATTAAATTTGAGGTAAATTTATATTATGGCATTTCATTACATCATCCTGAAATCATCCAATGACATCTTTATATTCTATTCTATATAGAATTATTTATCTTTTATAAAAAGTCTTTTCAATCTCATCTCCATCATCCTCACTTACAGTTTATATAGAATTTCATATTATCAATCTAGTATATAGCTATTGTTACTTTATCTTATACATACACTCAAAGTTTAACTATATTTAACTAAATTTTATTGTGACATTTCATTCATCATCCTGTATCCTTCCAGAAATAGTGCAGTCCAATATCTCTTGCCATTTGTAGAATCTGTATTCTAAGTGTTTTCTTGTTAAGTCTTATGTGGACTTCTCTTGACAATCTTATAAGAATTCAAAACCCTCCATCTGTTCCTTTCATCTGCTTGACTTTTGTTATCACTGGTGCTTCTGCTGAAATTACACTCATTGTTTCTGCCAAATTTCTCCCCTTTCTTCATCTATGTCTTGACATCTGAGATAGAGTTCCAGTTCATCGATCTCTGCTTTCTGTATTTTGCACTTATCATTTCCCTCCACACTCGATTTGCTGTCAACGTCAACAATTTTCTTATCACTTTCATATGTCTGGAATTTTTTGAACTCTGTCCTCAAATCTCATTATTGTTTTATAAGTATTCTCAACTCTTCCCTCTGTACTTTCTGTATTTTGATATTCTGTGTTTTGATCTATAAACACTCTTTTCAATTCTCTCTGTAGTTATTAAGAGTTTTGGAATTTCTAAATATTTTTTGCAATGTTAGTTCCTTTTCTTCTTCCTATTGTGCAATTTTTCCAAGTTATAAACACTGCCTCTAAGACATTGAAAGCTTTTGCTAGGTTTCAAACAAATTCAGTGAAGTTTTTCCCACTAACTCTTTCAGTAAACAAAGCCGATAGCTTTGTAATATCAGATGTTGCCAAGCCTCTAGCCACTAGATGGCAGTGTTACATCTTTTCTCTGTGTTGCCTCTCTTTTCTAAGCTCCAAACTCCAGATAGAGTTTTTCTATGGAAAAAGAAAATTTTTTGTAAAGATTACAATCTGGCTGAGCCTTGCAAGGAAAGAGGCTTTTAATCCACAACCACAAAAAAGGAGAAAATTATAGAAGAAGGGGGGGGGGGGGAAGACCAGTCCAGTTTAAAAGTAAGAGGCATTTGTAAAAAGTCCATCCATAGAAAACAAACAAATTTAAAGTGGAAAAGATAACACAGTTTTAAACCAGGGTAAATTTGCCACTTATTTCCTTCTGTCTTCAATTTTATTTTAACTCTGAGTCTTTTGGGTTTTCTTTTCTAGTAATAAAGATTTTTCTTACCATTTCTGCACACTGTCTCTCCTGCACTGTTTCCGTTTCAGGGGCTTGTCCCACCTTCTGCAGCCATATTGGCTGCTTCTGTTGTAGCTGGCAAAAAGAGCTTTTTCCTGGATCAATTAGGGGCTTTATTATGCCCCTGAGATCAGCAGGACATGCCCTTCACTGTCACTGTTCCTTCAGAATGGTTTAGATCCAAAAAGGATCATCCAGCAACAGAGATATCGACAGCAATCCTGGAGCCCCAAGATTGCATGTTGTGTCATAGCAACGTCAAGACCCACCCTCCATGCTTATAACATTCAAACATTTTACGTGTATTTATAATTTAGTCATATTTTAGATACCCAAATTTTCCTTGGCTTGGGAAAGATGCACAAAATATTTTTCTACACATAGCAAATTGGAGGAAACATTGATTTGAAGAACTTGTTTTCCTAATTTCTATATCCCTGAAAATGATGGAAAATTTGTTTCAGTTCAGTTGACTATGGAATTATAATAAGTTCTAGCACCACAATTCTTTCCCCTTTTTTGTATTTGCAATTCTCATGAATAATTGTTGGACATTGTTTAAAGAACTGTGCACTTAATTTCTCTTAAAATAAGAATTATGTTCATATTAATCTGTAAGGTGTGTGTGATCAAGAAATTTAAAGTAAAAGTAAAGTAAAGTTTTATTGGATGCATTTATTCTGTGCTACAAACCTTACCAACACAAGCAGTGGGTTTAAATGGAAAATAAACTTTCAGAAGAAACAATGTTCTTCTGTCACTGTTTCAAAACAAAAGAGCTCAGGATGAATTACCCACAGTCCATCAACCTAATATGGGAATGCCAAAAGAAGCATCTAGCTAGTGCTTTCTCACACTCATTTTTTTTTTGTTAGCTCATTCAAAATTTGTTTTCATGGCAACTGGACTCAGTGAAAGGAAAGTATAAAACTATAAATTAGTTCAGTAGCCAAAGAAAAGCAAAGTTGAGCACATGAAGTTCTCAGTCTGGTACAAATAAAAATATCCAAGAGAGCTAACAGGAGAGGTCCATCATCCATAAAATGAAGCCAATATTTTTAAAGATGACGTATTACCTTTATTTGCCATGATATACCATTTATTCCAAGCATCTGATTGACTAAGACAAAGATCCCTTGTAGTGGTGGAATTATAAACTGCTAAATAAAGTTTAGTACTGAAAAGAGGGAAACATATGTTTTTTTAAAGTTTGAGAAAGGAAGTGAGCTATACTGAACAACACATGGAAACAATAAACCATCAAAAAATGCCTTATTGTCTTAAGTAAAATTTCTTTCACAGACAGAATAGTAGCAAGGATTGTTTTGTATAAATTCCTTTGTTATGCAGAGTTGATGACTTGCCAAAACCCAGTTGTATGCAACAAAAATTTATATTTGAAATGGCAGTGAGCGCCAAAGATGCTCACTAAAAATTGCCTACAAAGAAATTCAATTCTCTTATTCAGCAAGTTAAAATGTCAGATTTTGAGCTATGTTTTCAAGAGGAAATTGCATTTTCACTAGTCATAGGAGAATCTGCAATTTCAAGAAATGCTGAATTTTGTAGGTATTGCCATATGATTAGAAGATTTTTAATCAGATTAGAAGATTTTTAACAATGAAACAAAATAAAAAGGGACTAAGGAAGACTTGGTTTCCTTTTCAGTTGTAATCACACTGTACTGACTTGTTAATAGCAAACTATTTTTTAAAATACTAAGACATTAAACATTTGATAGTACTTGATGAATCAGTATTTCTAAATTTAATCACTTTAGTTCAGATTTATCCTTTCTCCAATTTCTATCTGAACAATAAAAACAATGAGTTTGAAATCTGAGCAAAATAACATACAATAATTACATATTCTTCCAGGCTACTGATGAAATAGGGGTAAGATATGGGTGTTACAAATATTTCTATACCTATCACTATAAATGAACACATTTGGACTGTTTGGATAGCCCATAATTTCTCAGTAATTATTTTGCATGACAGACCAAAAGAAAAAAAAAGTATTCTCTGCTTTTACACCATCTTAACACCTCTGGTCAATCCACTCATATATAGTTTAAGAAAGAGAGGTAAAGGAAGTTTTGAAAAAAAGCCCTTTAAATATGGAATGAACAGAAATATTCCCTGTAATCTTTCCTCTCTCCTCCCCCCTTCCCCTCCCTCCCCACTCTCTCTAAGATGTTTTTCCCTCATGAAAAAGGAATGTTCTTGAAATGAATTCTACTAATACTGGAAATGCTTTTCTTTTTTTAGAGAAATTTTTGTTTCTTTTTTTTTTTTGTTAATATAAGAAATGTTAATAATATGGACTTGCATTTTCATGAGTATTGCAGAATGTTTCCTTTATTATTCAATTAAACTAAAATTAATTAAGGAATTATCCTTTCCTAGTCAGGCAGTTGGAGATTTGAACTTTTTTTTTTCAAAATAAAGAAATGTACTATATGTACATTTTTATAATATAGTACTTTGAAACTTGAAATCCTTTTGGATGCTTCAAAGTTTAGCGGCAAGACCAATCTAGGATTGCCTATATTATATCTCTGCTCCACAAACTTCATTGACTATGTCTGCTGCTCTGTGCAATTCAAGTTTTTGGTTATGACTTTAATGGCATAGGTCAGGCTATTTGATGAACTGTCTAATTCCACTAGGACAAGCCTGTTCTGCTCGTGCTGGCAGAGAGAACCTTCTCCCTGCCAGCAAGAGTAGATCCCATCTGTCAAAAACTTTGTTTCTCAGGATCTAGAAGAAAAGCTTTATCTCTGCAGTGTCTCCCTTTGAATCATCTCACCAGTGGTGGGATACAACATTTTTACTACTGGCTCTGTGGGCATGGCTTGGTGGGCATGGTGTGGCTTGGTGGACATGGCTTGGTGAGTTTGACAGGGGAAGGATACTGTAAAATCTCCATTCCCTCCCCACTCCAAGAGAAGGTTACTGCAAAATCCCCATTTCCTCCCAATCAGCTGGGACTCAGGAGAAAGAGAATGGATGGCAGGTGGGGGGGGGGCAGTCAGAGGTGGTATTTACTGGTTCATTGAACTACTCAAAAGTTCTGCTACCGGTTTTCCAGAACTGGTCAGAACCTGCTGAAAACTGTCTCTGTATCTCCCCTCTAAAGCAGGGGTGTCAAATGCAATTTCATAGAGGACTGCATCAATGTTGTGTTTGAGCCTGGGAGTGGGGGCAGGATGGCCATGGACAAGGGGGGCATGGCTAGCATGATGTCACTTATATTGGAGGCGGGATGCCTGTTGTGGCCAAAGTGCTCTTCCAGCAAAAATGGGTTGTCAAGCTCTGTTTTCAACTGGGACACCCTCTTGCCATCCTCTACCAGTGAAAACGGAGTCCCGAGCTCTGTTTTTGGCTGGAACAGCCTCCTGCAACCTTCTGCCAGTGAAAATAGGCTCAGGTCTCACTATCAAGGAATTCTGAGCGCCTTGATATAATCTGTATAATGATAATAATGATTAGGCTAGCAGAAAGTTTCCCATTTAAAAATGGAATACTTGTGTTCATTAAATTCTAGAGATTAATCTTGAGAAGCTAGACAATATGGAATAGCTCATTAAATTTTGGGCAGTGTCAACATACAATGCCCCATCCCCCTCAATATCAAAGATACAAACTTACTGCATTTTAACACAATTTCAGATAGATCTCTCTATTTTAGACTAAGATTTTCCCATTGCCTTAGTGAAACTTGCCTCAAGCAGTTTCCAGTCAAAAATTTCAAAAATATCAGAAATTTGTCAATTGACTTGACTAAATTGATTTAAATGCGATAAAATCAGCATCAGCCTTGAGTAACCAGATAAAGATATTCTCTCCATAAATTGAAACTAAGCAGGACAATTCTGAAGACTGAACAAGCTGGTAGTTGATCAAGAATGAAAAGTGAAGCAAAACCTATGATGCAATAAACATATCAAAAGGTTTCAGGACATCAAAGTACATATGTATTTTCTTTGTATATACCTTCATCTTGCCAATATTTGTGCTTTATTTTCAAAGTAGTCCATAAACTGGAAATAATGCAGGACTAATGTAGTAGTAGTTCTTAATTGAACTAATACTTGAAAAGATCCTAAGCATCAATTAATGGTGTGGAAAACCACATATAAGCTTCGTATGGTGACATATTAAATTATTCATAAGTGATTTCACTCAAGATATGACCTGGGCTGGAAGTATCTGTCAGCTTAATTTCTTCCTTTGTAAGTACATACCCCAGCCAAGTTGGGCAGCCAAGTGTGCAGCCAAGTTTATATCATATTGCCTCAGTCCAAAACAAATTTCTGGAAACAGAAAATCAGAAGATGTTTACAATACTAGTTTTATAAATGTCAACATTTCCCCTGTGGTCAATTAAGATATAACTGGGGAATATATCTTATTCCCCAGTCATTATACTTGTAAATAAGAAGCTCCAGGCTTAAATCAAACAGATGTCCATTATCAACGTTATGGATCCTTATATAAGATTCACAACTTGGTGTCTAAGAACATAACTGAAGAATTAAATTGAAGAATCATTGAAAATAGGCTTCGTAATTTTTCATTTTAGAAATTCCGGAATTGAATCTATAAATCAAAGGTGGGTAATTTTCAGTTTTCCACTCCTTTGAATTTCTGGTAAGAATTACTTGCATATGTTGAAAACAAGATTATTCAGGATATGAAGAGTTTTGTAGGGGTACTTTTTTTTGCAGAGTCTTTGATGAAAATGTCCTTTCAGAAAAGATGAACACTCTGCTTCTAAGACCACAAAGGTATAGTTGTCCCACTTAGATACAAAGACTTCAGCACAAGCACACTATATGATCACAAGAAACAGATTGAGTTGAATGAGTCTTTGCTTTACTCCATAAGGTTAAATCATCAGTCTTGAAAAACGAAGTTCTATAACAAATCTCAGGTAAATCACAGAATTTTATTTATTATTTCTACTGTTTTGCATAAAGGCTGATTCACTTAGCAGCTATATACAAAAGATGCCAATGTTGCTATTCCTGTTAATTGTTTAGTTAGCACTGTGATATCCTTTATTTACATTCTGCAATCAGTGCATTTGTTAAAAGGAGCTGTTCTAAGGATTGAGTAGCTTCCTTTACATTGATTATCTTTCATTTATTCACCTCAATCTACCAATTTATGGACAATAATCTCTATTAATAAATCTGCATATTTTCAATCAGCATTTTCTTAGAAGCAAGGGTCTTTTAAAAGAGTTCCCTGATAGTGAATTGAGTAACATATAAATTTAATTAATAAATAAAAATAAAGTATCAGTCATGTGAGGATACAATGTTTGCAACAATGCATACATTTCCTCATGCATCATTTGCATACAATAAAATACATAGCCTGAGATAAACTTTATTATCCTGTCATCAATTAGAATTAATAATAGTGGGCGGTCATATCACAATTGTTATGTATGATGCAGACTTTTGCATAAAAAGTTAATATCATTTATCACATATTTAGGGGTGATTAGATGGGCAATGATATCTGAACTTTGTTTTAAGATTTTCAGCATTATTGAGCTTTTACCTTTTCTTTCCAGATGTGAAATACATAAACAAAGAGACAGTGAAATGAGTGTTGATTGATAGTATCCTTCTGATTAGAATTATAGAAGATGATAATGAAGAAATTAGAATGGAAAAATGAAACTATTATAACAGGATTCATCCTTCATGGCTTTGGAGATTTGAAAGAGATACACATTCTTCTGTTCATACTATTCTAATCATCTATATCATGACTATGGCTGGGAATCTTCTCATTATAGCCCTAATTGTGACTGACCATCACCTCTATACCCCAATGTACTTTTTCCTAGGCAACCTGTCTTGTTTAGAGACCTGCTACAGCTCAACCATTCTTCCTATAATATTAGCCAGCCTACTATATGAAAACTATACTGTATCTGTGAATGGTTGCATTCTGCAGTTATGGGCTTTTGTTTTTTTAGGCTGTTACAGAATGCTATCTACTGGCTGCAATGTCTTATGATCGTTACTTAGCAATATGTAGACCCCTGCATTATTCCACACTTATGAATTTCAAGATATGTGTCCAATTAGTGCTTGGATCTTGGATTGGTAGTTTTGTGATAGACATAATATTGTTAACATTTATCTCAAAGTTAAGCTTCTGTGGCCACAATTTGATAGAACACTTCTTCTGTGATTTCATTCCAATGATGAATCTAGCTTGCAGTGATACAAGTCAGGTCAAACTTGTGTCAGCTATCCTAACATCTATCTCCACCCTACCACCATTCTTTTAACCATAGTATCATATACATACATCATTGCTGCCATTCTTGGAATTCCTTCCATCGTTGGGAGGCAAAAGGCCTTTTCTACCTGCTCTTCTCACCTCATTGTAGTGACTATCTTCTATGGCAGTCTCACAATTGTCTACCTTATGCAAGACAGTAATGAACTGAAAGAATTGAATAAAGTCTTCTCTGTCTTTTACACAATCTTAACACCCCTGATCAACCCTCTCATATATAGCCTGAGGAACAAAGAGGTGAGGCGAGCTCTGCGAAGGGCAGTCAATAAATATACAACCTGCATACAAGTTCCCTGAAGTCCTGTTTCACTTAAAGGGATGGAAAGTATGCTCTTTAAATCATTAAAATCCTATTGTTTTATTAATTCAGCAACATATTCAATGTGATTTGGGTTCTGTAGATAAGGATTTGTAAGTTGTTACATTTGCTGAATAAAAAATAATATCGATAGATTATTGACTTCCGTATAATGTTATTTTGGGAGAATAGGATATTGCAAACGACCTCTTCTTTCACCAACCTGTTTTAAAATAGTAAGTGGAGATTCATCTGGGCATGGCTTGGTGGGATAGTGCCACTTCAGCTTGCTGTGAGTGACATTGAGTTAGATATGCCCACTATGTCACATGACCCTAACCCAGCCATGCCCATGAAGCCATGGCCACCAAACCAGTAGGGGGAAAATTTGAAACTCATCACTGCATGTCACCACTAGTCCTACTCATTATTAGCCTAGACATAACCAGTTCTTGCATACATTTTAGTTTCCAGTCCTCTATCATCTTTTTTCTTTCTCTGCAGGTTCTCTATGGTTTCAAAACTTTTATATTGTAGTGACAAAAATTGGATGCAGTATTCCAACTATCGTCCTACTAAAGCAGTATATAGTGGTACTGACACCTCATGTTACATTCTTTTTTAATGCAACCTATGACTGCACTGGAATTTTTGACTCATTCTTAAGTGGCTTTCATTAAGATTGTTAGATTCATCTCACAATTACTGTTTTAAAGCCAGGTGCCAACCGGATGTACATTCTAATTATATTATAATATCCAATTCATTAATTCATTAATGGTTATTCATTGATTAAATTAATTTCTGTCTCAGAGTTCAAAGCAGTATAAACAATTTTCTCTTCTCTATAGGCTTAGAGATAGTGTCTAGCCAAAATTACTAAAAGAGTTTTCAAGGCTTAGAGTAGACCTGAACCTGGGTTTCCTGGTCTAAAACCTGACCACTTTAGCATCCTGAAAACTTCCTGTAGGGCAGTCTTCCACTCAAAATTTCAATTAAAAGACATAACTTAACAACATAGTGGATTAGTTCCATCTTTCTTCTCCATGCATAGCAGGAAAACTAAAAGGGCAAGAATGATTTTGATATGTAGCATTAAGAGCTACTCTAAAATTCTTACATGGAGGAATTATTTCTTGGAATCAGTGCTGATTTTTCTTTCCTCTCATTTGTCTGTGTGAGTAGTAATATCTGTTTCCTGTCTTGACTAGAAGTGGGATTGAAAATACAAATAATTTCTTTTACAAAGTTATAATTCATAGTATCCTTTATAAAGAAACCAGAGATAGTTTTTCATTAAATCTCTACCCTATATGAAAAAGTTTGAAAAGAGATTAAAGAGGAAAGATTAATTTAGAAAGATTGGTTTGTTAATTAGAATAAAAAGAAAAACTTTAATAGAGAACCAACATAGCCCCAATTTAAAGAGTTCTATCCAGTATCATGAGCATGAGATAGTACTATGTATTCTGAGCTCTATTTCTGCTTCTTTGCCCAACAAATAATGGATAATTCATTATATCTGAAAAGAAAGAGAGGAGAAAAAACTGGAGAATGGTCAGTCATTTCTCATGTAGCATATTCCAAATATACTGAAAGTACAACTCTCAAAATGATTTGCCATTAATGCTTTTCACAGTATCAAAACTGGGTAGGTCACTGGGACCAGAGGTTTTGTCTTCCAAGTTTTTAGATTCATGCTGCAGTCCATCCTCAGGGAACAGAGGGTGTGTCAACAGACAAAAGTTCTGACCCAGTGACCAATCCATGTTTTATTATCAACTAGGTAATATCAGTATTAGGATTGCTAACACTGATGATGTTACGTAGCTTGGTAATGAAATGTCTGCAAGAAAAACATCAATCTCAGAAAGCATCAATGACCCCATCGTTTAACTACAAACATTATCTTCTATTTGTAGAATTCAATAGCAATGACCAGTTTTTTAAATTCACATTTTCATCAAATTTCTCATTTGACCAACTAAAAGTCTCAGTTGGCCACAATTTTTGCATCAGGTGAAATATGTAAGAGAAATGTGCACCAAAAATTTTGCACCTGTTCTTTGCACTTTCCCACCAGAAGAGATTTTAATTTATTAATAGTAATATATTTTGTTTGTGCCTTTATAAAAAAAACTCATTTTTCTACATACTTTTCTATTTTCACATGTTTTATAGAAGAAAAAGTTGACCTTCCATCAAAGGTGGTATTCAGCTGGTTCTGGTGAGCAGATAGTGGAAATTTTGACTGGTTTGGGAACCTGCAAACACCACCTGTGTCTGGCTCCCCCACAACCCTTTCAGGAGTCCCACACGTCCCATTCGCTTCCAAGGGGCTCCAGAGAGAGAAAGAAAGAAAGAAAGAAAGAAAGAAAGAAAGAAAGAAAGAAGAAAAGAAAGAAAGAAAGAAAGAAGAAAGAAAGAAAGAAAGAAAGAAAGCGTGTGGGAAGGAATCAACCCTCCCCCTTCATTTCCCCAAATAAAATATTAGTCATAAGAAAAGGCTTCCAGAAAAGCAAATAAAATCAAGCTGCTAAGAAGAATTTGACTGAAGCTCATCCCACAAAAAGCTACAGGTGCTTAGAGATATGATATATAATGAATATAGAAAGTGGAAACCGGATTTTCAGCTCCATTCACAAACAGGCAAATTGATCTGTAGAAAAACCCATTCAAGATAGGATATTTCAAAATCTTCCCATGGCAAGATTTGGCAGCTAACAAAAGAGAGTAATAGAATCAGAATAAACAGCCCACACAATCAAGGGGTGACACATGATGAAAGTCATTTAGCCACAATGGAATCACCCAACCCCTTTTAAAAACACAAAGCCATATTGCACAAACACCAAAACTTCAAAAACATAGAAACTATATAAGAATTCCTCCTCTATACCAGTTTGTTGTTCAGCAGATGCAGAAATGAACTGCTGAATATCACCTTCACTTCTGCAATAAAAAACCTTCTTCAGAGCAACTTGGCTTGGCTTGACTTTTCAATTAAAGCAACAGCATTTCAATTCCCCCCTCTTCTTTGCCAAGCCATCTCCCAGCTGAAAAATGAGCCCCAATCTTTTCCTTCTAACAGAGGAAATGGAGAAAGAAAGGGAGGGAAGAAAGAAAGAAAAATGAAAGAAAGAAAAAGAGAGGGGGGGAAAGAGAGGGAAGGGAAAATGAATGAGATACAGATGGATGGACGGATAGATAGAGGGAGGAGGAGAAAAAAGGAGAGAAAGGAAAGACCACAAACCCTGGCACTATGCAGATTCAGAGGAAGTTTTGAAACAGCACAGTATCCAGGGCTAGAAGGGACCTTGGAGGTCATCTAATCCAGCCCCCTGCTCTAGCAGGAGATCTTATATAGCAATAGCAATAGCAGTTAGACTTATATACCGCTTCATAGGGCTTTCACCCTCTCTAAGCGGTTTACAGAGTCAGCATATCGCCCCCACAGTCTGGGTCCTCATTTCACCCACCTCGGAAGGATGGAAGACTGAGTCAACCTTGAGCCAGTGAGATTAGAACCGCTGAACTGCAGATAACAGTCAGCTGAAGTGGCCTGCAGTACTGAACCCTAACCACTGCGCCACCTCGGCTGTTTCTTATATCATCTTGGTTACTTTTGTGCCTCTAACACAGAAGAGAAATTCCCAGAAATCCCCAGCCATTGTCAACCTCTCCTCCCTAATAAAAAAAATTCCTAGAGAAAAAACTTCATGCAGTATTAAAAAGAATAGAAAAGGGGACTGCTGTGTATTGTTTAATAAACTGTTATTGGCAAAATGGATTGTTAAATTGGCCATGCCCACCCAGTCACCTAATCACCTAGCTATGCCCACCCAGTCACACGACCACATAGTTATGCCCACCAAGCCACACCCACAGAATTAGTAGTAAAATATTGAATCCCACCACTGCCTCCCATTGCTGGAATGAGATTTCTCCACTTTTATACTCACAGGCTATACTCACAAAGTTGATTGAAAGATAATTTGAAATTCTGAAGTCTAGTAATGTGAAGAACACCACAATTTGTGTTATCATTGGTGAACCTTCCTTTCAACCTGTAAAATACAAAAGATCCTTAATTTTTACCATTCATTTTAAAATAAGAAAATTCTTCAACTATAACTTGTACAGTCCATCAACAATACTGAACAGATCACTGAAGAGTCATTATGAAAATAAAAATATAAAAAATTCAGGGATCAGAATTGGGTTTTTAAAATTGTGAAAATAGAAGACCAGAACACAATAGTAGATTAGCGAACAACTTAGATAACAAGAAAATTGAAATAGAAATGAAACATCTGATATAACATGATAACTTATAGGAGCAGGCCCTGAAACACCTGTAAACTGACAACACCATACTGCAGGAAGGACTAAAGAGAAAATTATGACAATTGAGACTGCCAGCACTGAAAGGTGTCATCCAAAAAAGACATGGTATGTACAATGAAGGAATATAACATATAATTTATTGACTACACCAGTCAGCTTGCCTACAGTACCAGGAGTGGAGATTTCAGAAGAACTAGATATCATAATTAGAAAACAAAAGAACAAAACAAAAACCCACACCCATATTCATTTCCAAAGTGGAAGTTCAGATTGGAGGACAAGAAAAAAAAAAAGATCTTATGTATGTAATTTTTAAAAAAGACAAAAGAGCAAAAATGGAAGATATCAGTTCAATATGAGTCTAATAGAAATAATGCCTTATCACCAGAAAAATTGAAAATGGTACAATTTGGAAATTGTAAGAACCAGGTAACAGGCAAATTGAATGCTATGATGCACAAATCAAGCAAAATCAATTATTTCAATCAGACCACTAAAAACATTAGATTGTTTATTACAAATAATAATGAAGTAGTGAAAGACAATTGGTGTTTGGAAATGAAAAAAATATATGGAGTTGTCAACAAATTTTGTATCTGTTCAATTATACTTGGCCAGTAAATAATTATGTTCTATTCTATAGCAGTGTCCTGAGGGGAGGAATTGAAACAGTTTATGTCCAGGATGTAAGAGATTTGTAGATATTTTCTAGCCCTCTTTCTGATTTGTGCAGTATACAGATCCCCAGTGGAAGGCAGGGTGATTGCAATAGTTTTTTCTGCAGTCCTGACTATCTGTTAAAGTCTGTACATGTCTTACTTGTTGTGCCAAACCAGACAATTATTGAGATATAAATGACAGACTCAATAAATCCTCAGTAGGACTCTATTAGCAGGTCCTTTGGCAATCTAAGGTTTCTGAGTTGACAGAGAAAGAGCACGTTTTGAAGGTTTCCATAACTACACATCAGGTGTGAAATCAACATGCCTTCGCTACCGGTTCACAAATGTGAGAGCATGCACAGGACCTTCCATGCATACACAGAGCATCAAAAATGGGATGTGATAACATCTGGGTGGACCTCACACTGCTACCACTACCAGTTTGCCTGAAATGGATAGAACTGGCTGAATTGCAACACTACTACAGATCTAAAAGCAACTGGACTGTAATCATTCAACTCCTTGATGGAGGGCACTGGGATGATAGTAGAGTGTTTGAAGAAGGAAGGGACATAATAATTTCCAGTGATTAATTAGAGATGAATGTAAAGAAGGAGGTCACTTGATCAGCATAGACTTTTAGGCAAGAGGAATTACCCTGTCTGAGCCTGGATCTTTTCCAACTTTTTATTTGTGAAAAGGACCTTGCACATCTTTTTTGTGATCACCAGAGATGGGGGTGGGCAGAGGGATGGAGTCAGGTGTATCTGAGATGGTGTATCTGAGATAGAGAGGGTGGCAATAGTTGATAGTTGTCTCCTCTCAAACCTACAGTAGAACACATTCAGTCATCTGCCAGTTGCCAATTCTCTTCAGCAAGGGAGGAAGATGTGCTGTAGTCGATGATATTTTTCAGGCTTTTTCACACATTTACTGATTCATTTGTGGAAAATTGATTCCTCAGCTTTTCAGAGTAGCGATAGCAATGGCACTTAGACTTATACTGATTCACAGTGCTTTACAGCCTTCTCTAAGCAGTGTCAGCATATTGCCCCCAACAATCTGGCTTCTCATTTTACCAATCTTGGAAGAGTGGAAGATTGAGGGAACCTGGTGAGATTTGAACTGCCAAATTGCAGTCACCCAGCAGTCAGCAGAAGTAGCCTGCAGTACTGCATTCTAACCGCTGTGTCAGCACAGCTTTCCTTTGATGCCTCATCTCCCTTGTTAATATATTCCTGGCCTATTGTACAGCCTTTCCTATAGATGCCCTCTTTTGCATGGCATAGTTGCTTAGCTTAACTGTGAGCCAAGAATAAAATAGAATAGAATTCTTTATTGGCCAAGTGTGATTGGACATAAATGAATTTGTCTTTGGTGCATATGCTCTCAGTGTACATAAAAACAAGATACATTAGTCATGAATCATAAGGTACAGCAGTTAATGATAGTCATAGGGTACAAATAAACAATCAGGAAACAATCAATATCAATATGAATCATAAGGATACAAGCAACAAAGTTATAGTCCTGCAGTAATAAATGCAGTCTTAACAAATGGTTTTACAGAGGTGAGGAAATTATTTGTATAGCAGAGTAATGGAGTTTGGGGGAAAACTTTTCTTGTGTATAGTTGTCTTTGTTTGCAGTGCTCTATAGTATCATTTTGAGGGTAGGACTTGAAACAATTAATGTCCATGATGCGAGGGGTCTGAAAATATTTTCATGGCCCTCTTTTTAACTCGTGCACTGTACAAGTCCTCAATGGAAGACAGGTTGGCAATAATTGTTTTTTTGCAGTTCTAATTATTCTCTGGTTGCACAACCAAACCAGACAGTTTTAGAGGTGGAGATGACAGACTCAATAATTCCAAGTATTATTATTATAAATGTATAAGATTTTGCTCAGCACACATAAGCCCTCAAAAAAGCTAACATATGATGCCACAGTATGAGGGAATCCATCCAAGTCTGCTGAGGCAGCTGTAAAAATATTCCAGTCTGTGATGTTGAAGCAAGCCTATAGCTTTAACTTTGCCTCTTCAGTCTAAGAGATATCACTATTTTAACTATTGATTTTATGATTTTAAGTCCTTGACTTAAAGTACAAGAATTGTACAGTGATCAGTGCCCCACAGCCCTCTTAGAAAGAGTTGGCATCTTTTAATGTACAGTAGCAGTGATCTAAAATATTCTAGCCTCTTGTGAGATAGTTGACATGCTGAATGGATCTTGGCAGCTCTTGGCTTAGGTTATCACTGTTAAAATCTTCTAGTACAATGAGTAGGGAGTCTGGATATCTCTGTTCATCCCCCAAAATTTGGTCAGTTAAGGTTTGCAATGCTGGTAGACCCCAACTAAGATGAATGAAGAATGAAAAAAAACTCTCAGGATGTATATAATATGGTGTGCAAATAATGAATAGTTTGATCAGTCCAGACCTATTTGATTCCCTATGAAGCGGTATATAAGTCTAACTGCTATTGCTATTGCTATGTTTCTCTCTTCAAATGAAAATGAATAAAGTCTTTAAAATGAAAGATTGACTTACTAATTAATGCTTAAAATATATGGCATTGGTTTACCTTTGATTATTTGTGTGTACATGTATATTTGCTGTCTGTATTTGCGTGAAGGTGTATATAAAAGTAATAATAAAATTCTGGGAACATTGAGAGGATTCAATAATCCACACAATAAAAATCAAGCAATAGCTATTAGCCATAGTTTCATACTGTTTATTGTAATCATTTAGTATCTCCTCCTTCCTAAAAGAGGCTGATAGCTTATATGTTTTCTTCCTGAATGTCCATAACTTTATTCATGAGTCAGACACATCAAATAATTTCTGGGTAATAAATATCTCTTTTTGAAAAGTCCTGAAGTGGATAATATCCTTTGCTTTGTTTGATAACTATTGCTGAATTGAAAAACACACAGAAGATATTGGTGTTGTCAACTCGAAAACCATCTCTGGCCTGTTTTTATTTCTTACTTTCTCTTTTAAAAAGTCAGTTTTTTTCAGACCTTGATTTAATTGTTCAGATTTGTATTGAATTCATAGTGCTACTTTGGAAACACAGTGTAAATCCTTAGCCCCCAATGTGTTCCTTCAATGGAATTTTCCAGGGAATACACTAGTTTCTCTTCAATTTAATTCTGGAAATATTGAGAAGATTCAATAATCACTTCTCATCCAAGAAGAGTTTCTCAGGCAGATATAGAATCTTAAAATAATCCAGGTATATTTATACCTCTTTATTATACGGGATGTGTTTGATGATCCTCCTGAAAAAGTTTTCATCATGTTCCTACCATATTTTTGTAGCTTGGTACATTGTATCTCTCATAACACTTGGTACAGAGCATAAATAAGAAAAGAACATCATCTACCAAAGAAAAATGATTGATCTTTACTGATTGAGGGAGACTGAAATAATTTTGTGTCCTAAAGTGTGAACACAACTTTGAATTAGACACAATGTCTAATTCTTTGTTAATGTCTTAAACAGATTGGCCAATGAACTGATATTTTTTGATATTTTCAAGTCATCCTGCTCACAGGCAAAGATCTGAAATTATACTTCCTTCCTTGAAAGCTGCTAGTTTAGTTTAAAAAAGAAAGAGAGAGGGGGGGAAGTTTTCCCTATCATTTGGGGGAGTGTGTTTGTATGTGTCTTCAGAGTCTAACAAATCTACAGTGAGTTAAAAGATTTTAAAAGAAAACTTGTCAAATGTAAACATTGTTTATTAGAGTCAAAGACCAGAGCAAGTTAAAAATGCTCAAGGAATGTTCAGTCCAACTGCTGTGTAACTATCTATTTTTATATAGTAGATAGCTAATAGGTCATATCGGAGGAATATAGAGGATGAAAGATAAATGTGGTAATCGAAAAAGAAATGATCTATTTTTTAAAATAAATTTTTATTTATTTATTTTGAATGTTGAATGTTTGAATGTTTATTTTATTTATATGCTGCCCTATTCCCCGAGGGGGACTCAGGGCAGCTCACAACTCAAACCAGGGAAGGGGGATACCAAACAAAATTAAAAACGACACAAAACAATACATAATTTAAAACACACAACAGTCATACCATTCGAGACGGGGGCAACAGTTCTTTAGCCCCAGGCCTGTCGGAACAGCCAGGTTTTAAGGGCTTTGCGGAAAGCCTGGAGGGTGGTGAGGGTTCAAATCTCCACGGGGAGTTCATTCCAGAGGTCGGAGCAGCCACAGAGAAGGCTCTCCTCCGGGTAGTCGCCAGTCGACACTGGCCGGCAGATGGAATTCGGAGGAGGCCTAATCTGTGGGATCTAATCGGTCTAGTGGAGGTAATTTTCAAAACAAACATATATTGTAAAAAGTATATCAGCTGGTTACAAAAGCTTTTGTGCATCTCTTCCACCGTCATCCCGCCCTCTTTTTGTTTCCTTTATCAGCTTGTCTTTAATTCTCAGCAGTGGTATCAAATGTTTTACAAATAGTATTTCATAGTCCCTAAATTCTTTGATATTTTCTTCTCCTTCTATGCCCTGTCCTTTGAAGTAAATTTTCTCACCATTTAACTCCTCTTCAAATATTCCATTTTCTCCTCTCAGAAATAAACCAATTGTCACGAATATCAACAAGCTCAAATTCTTTATCTCCGTTTTCCATTTCAATTTTTGAACTTCCATCTTATTATGTGATCCTCACAATTTGTTGCCAAAAATACCAAATAATCCAATTTTCTCTGAATTCTGTCCTCTGTATCAAACACCCTCTTCAAAGCTGAAAGTATCGCTTGGAGAGATGCTTGAAGAGACGCCATGTTTATATGCAGTTGTATTTTTTCTTAAAAGCTCTGAAACATTCGCAAGTGAAAGCAGACTACAAAGGAAACAGCTGTACAATCTTATCAGATCTTAAGCCAGAACAGCCAAGCAATAAAAGTGTCAAGATGTAAACAGTGTAATTGTAGTCAATTAGCTTACAGCCAGTTTACAGAAAGTCAGAAGAAATGTTGGAGTAATCTATCCATTTGAAAAGGTTTACTTAGAATCAATCCATGTGAATAACATTTAAAAAGTAAGATAACCACTGTCCAAAACCATTAGAAAGATCAAAATTGCTGCTAAGTTTGTCTGTTCTTTAATTTAAATTAGTTTTAAAAAAAATTAGGCAGTCCATTTGTCTTTAAACAATAAAATTTTCTTATCAGCTAAAAAACTTTTGCTTCAAATTGCCCTGACTTTGTCAGCCTTAAAAGACTGAAATTTTTACTGCCAGACAAAGACTTTAAACCTGCTTCTTTCGGAGATTTTGGGATATCCCCAAGATCAGCAAGATGTAATCTTCCAGAAATGATCAATTTTGTTGACACCATAGAAAGGTGGAAAAGTGAAGAAGGTGGTGACTGTGGTAGCCACAAGTCCAATCATCCAAGATATTGAATACAGATTGCACTGTGTTAAAAAATAGCTTGAATCTATTTCACAATATATTTCTTGCATTCACAATATGGGTCATACTAACATATTATAAACACAAAATAGAACTATCTGACTTTAAACTCTTTGGTTTCTATGAAGAATCAATAACACTTGAGTGGGTATGTTCTGACCCCCCTCCTTGCTTTTTCACAAACAACAGCCAAACAGAACAGAATACAATAGCAGAGTTGGAAGGGACCTTGGAGGTCTTCTACTTCACCCCCCTGCCTAGGCAGGAAATCCTATCCAACATCTTCTTAAAGACTTCCAGTGTTGCAGCAGATTATTGAATAAATCATAGTTAATCATGCTATGGTGTGGCATAGCATGTGGACTCAATGTGTATGAATTAGCTTGTGAGCACTAATTAAAGTACTAATTTGAATTTTCACGAAGAAGGAGAGCCACCCTGCCTGGTTATAATAATTCCATTCTAATGATGTTGCTGATTCACCTACCTCACTTGTGAAGTCTTTGTCGGGCAAATATAAAATCTTGAAACAATCCATGTATATTTATACCTCTTTATTATACAGGATGTGTTTGATGAATCCTCCTGAAAAAGTTTTCATCATGCTCCTACCAAATTTTTGTAGCTTGGTACACCGTATCTTTCATAACACTTTGTGCAGAGCATAAAATAAGAAAAGAACACCATCTACCAAAGAAAGTTGATTGATCTTTACTGATTGAGGGAGACTGAAAGAATTTTGTGTCCCAAGGTGTGAGCACAACTTTGAATTAGACACAATTAGTAATTCTTTGTTAATGTCTTAAACAGATTGTTCAATGAACTGATATTTCTTACTTAAAAGCAAAGATCTGAAATGGTATTTTCCTTCTTTGAAAGTTGCTACTTTAGTTTTTTTTTTTAAAAAAAAAGAGAGATGAGTTTTCCCTAACACACTCATCCATATGCACTGCTGCTGCTTTGAGGGAGCGTGTTTTTGAATGTGTCTTCAGAGTCTAACACATCTAAAGTGAGTTAGAAAAGTTTAAAAGAAAATTTGTCAAGTCAAACCAATGTTTATTCAATGTTTATTGAATACCCAGCTAAAAGTTCCAGAATAAAAAATAAATATAAAATAATATCTTAATTTGGCATCCAATCTGTCAGTTACACAGAAACAAAACACAATATGACTTAACTATAATAATATGAATCCATGACTGCTGTGTTTTGTTCATGTTCAACTGTTAGTAGTTTTTTCCCCTTGAAATTTTTAGCTGGATATTCCTTGAGTTAATTTTCTCTGGTCTTTGACTGCAATAAACATTGGCTTGCCCTGAAAAGAAAATGTAGGTTGTTAACAGAGAGTTTTGAAGTTTAACTTTGCTATTGGTTTACCTGTCAATGCTTTTTTATTGTAGATAGATGATAGGTCACACAGGAACTATATAGAGGTGATAGGTAGATGTGATAATGTGCATGCAGAACCCAAGACAAATATTACCATTTTGGTCTGCTCAATGGGATTACCTGAAAATATGTAATGTTGTATAATCAAAAAAGAAATTATCAAATTGACTGCAGCAGCCAAAAGTCCAATCATCCAAGATAATTGAATACAAGATTGCACTGTGTTTTTTTAAAAATAATCTGAACCTATATGTATTTCAAATAGTGCATGGGTCGTACTAGCATGTTATCCACATAAAATAGAACTACCACACTTTAACCTGCTTGGTTTAACATTCTCAGATAAAGAGCATTTGTTCTACCAAGCAGTTATGAAGAAGAAAATAGTCTTAACCTTTATGTGTTTCACAATATCTTCTTGCATCCACAATAGGACATGGGTCATACTAACATGTTATATACAAAGCAGAACTACCTGACTTTAACATGTTTGATTTAACATACTCATAAAAGAGCATTTGTTCCACCAAGCTGTTATGAAGAACAAAATGATCGAAGTTTAGACACCAGTAGAAAGATAGTCATGATTTCCAGAGCTGGTTCAAGTGAATCCAGAGGAAGTTGTTGAAAGTTTGATTGAACCTTATGTACTTTTTCTGACAAATTAAAGAGAAAAGGCCAAATACCTGGAAGTAAACAAATGTTGTATAATCTTCTCAATGGAGGAGAAGCAATAGAATTAGAGTCAGTCTGAAATTAATATTTTACACAATGGAAGCCAGCTGGATGATTTTGGGCCAACCACTCTCTTTCAGTGACTTTCAGTCCAAGAGAGTAAAACATTTAATTAAATATGTACATTATTATACTTTCTTTGAAATCAAGAACTTGAAAATAATTGATCTATCAATTATAAGGGAATGCCTGGATGATGATGATAATCTTATTCATACACAATAACAACACACACACACACACACAGACACACAAACACACAAACACAAACACAGTGAATTCCATACTAGGCAAGGAGATGCAAGTTCTATTCCTCCTTTATGCATGGAAGCGAACTAGATGACTTAAATCTGTCATTTTATCTCATTCTTAGCCATAAGATATTTCTTATCACCCAGTACTGAATCAGAATGATATTTAATGATCTTTACATTTCAATGAAGGGATGGCACAAACATAAGCACATTTCATGTGATGATTGCAAGAAGTAGTAGTGATTGCCATTCTACTAGTTATTAGATTGTAGCCCAGGATGGCAAAAGTCAAATGTTTCCTCATATATATAGTCTTGAAAATTAACATTATGGGTTTTTGCTTTGAAACAGATACAAAATTGCTAATTCCACCACATAAATTTAATTCACTTTTGGACAATATTTGGAAGGACCAAAGGTTATAGGGCAACAAGAATTTTTTTGAAGTGTAATAAGTTTAGTCTATTTACCATTTTTAAAATTAAAATGCAGACATTTATCAAGGCAAGACTTGTCTTTCAAAATAAAGTGAGCACAAATTTTATTACAGTAATTATTAACAAGAGTCTTTGCTTTCACTTACAATTGGTAATAGCATGAGGTGGGCGGTAACTACCCTGAGATCCAGGATGAGATAGTATAAAAGTTCACTCCTACCTTGTCCCCTGTAACAATTTGAAACATGAAGTGGGCAATATTCATTTCTTTGCTTTGCTTGGTAGCAATTGTTGAATTGAAAAACCTACCCAAAATGTATCAGGATACTGGTATGATATTTTTGTTTCTCATTTTCTCTTTTGAAAAGTCAGGGTCCCCCCCCCCTCCGGATCTTCATTTAATTATGCAGATTTGTATTGAATTCATAGTGCTACTTTGGAAGCACAGTATAAAGGCTTAATCCCCAGGAGACCGTGTGTTCTTTCAATTGAATTTTCCAGAGTACACCCTAGTCTTTCTTCAATTTATACAGAAGACCATCGTTGGACCAATGGTCTTGCTTCTCAAGTTTCAACTAACAAGACTGGTGTCAGGCAAGTATTTCAGAAAATTGTTCTATATGTTTTATTATTTAAAACTAAATTTAAAGATATCCATATACAGAGATTGAGAGTTATAGTATAAATCAGGGTCTCCCCCCCACCCCAATTATGTATTCCTCAATTCTTGGGATCTACAAGTGGATGAAATTGTGGGATTCTTTAGCTTCAATAGAGTTTTTAATAATATAATGATGGTTTAAAAACTTGTATAAAACCTCCATAAAATGGCTATTCGTCTTCCCTATCAATAATGTTCACTTTTTCATTTACCATTCTTGTTGATATATCTATAATTTTAACAAACTGAGAAGATCTTTGATTCTTATTTAAGTTATCTTAATTTCAGATCTCCTCTGATTGTCCTTGAAAATATTTGTTCTTCATCTAATGAAGGGGCTAAGATGAATTATAAGGAAAGGTAAGAAAATGTTCAATATTTTGTTACAGGTTTTACATCAAACATGACATAATACACCACACCTCCTCAGTTCCTCAGTGCATTCTATTATTTTTGTATATGGTTTTGTTAAGTTACCTCCTATATCAGGCTCTTTTATAAGCCATTTCACTTGCCCTTCCATTTTTTTTATTTTCCTGGAGTATTTGCTTCTATCTTATGTCCAATTGTTTTCTCTTGAGTATAAAATCAGATAGCAACTTAGATCCATCAACTATCCAAGACCTCTTAAAATGTCTTAAAGATTTTTTTCCATTTTCTTTTCATATTTCTTCCATAAAACTTTCTGATTTCACCATTGGGAGTTTATATTACAAAAGTCCATATGAAAAAAATAATAATTCTGTATATGTATTAAATTATGAATTCCTCAGTTCTTGGGATCTACAAGAGGATGAAATTGGGGTTCTTTAGCTTCAACAGAGTTTTTAATAATTATTGTTTTTTTCTTTCAGTTTCTTAATCTACTTGATAAAAGCCATGCCCAGCATCTCAAACATGGAGCTTATTTGCAATCCTAAGTTACAGTGAGCTCGAGAATTTTTGCTGTGAAGCCAAAAACAAAACTGAATGTTTTGAATCAGAGGTATATCTTTAAAAGGAGAATTGATGGGGAAAGTTTAATAAGTGTTCTGGCTTGCTCATGCCTCCATGTTTTTTTATTTATTTTTTTAAATTTAATTTTTGCTGTAAAGCCAAAAACAAAAGGAATGCTTTGAATCAGAGGTATATCTTTAAAAGGAGAGTTGATGGGGAAAGTTTAATAAAGTGTTCTAGCTTGCTCATGCCTCCAAATTTATTTTTTTCCTTTATAAAGAAGGCATCAACTTGGTTCAGTCAGCTAATACTCTTACAGCTCCCAATTGGCATGTTCCTATGTAAAAGAAATGGGAATAGATATAATCATTCCAGACCTCTATCTTATTATATGCTGCAGAATGGTTGATCTGGTATTTTACATATGCTCCTCTAGAATTCTATCAACTATCCAACCATCTATTATCAAGATTCTGAAACATTCATATTTTTTATTTTATTTTATTTATTTAGTTTGTCAAACATTATGAGATAACAGGTATAACTATAAACATGGGCATGAACACAGGAAATGGGTACGAATGAATGGGGACAATAGGACAGGGATGGTAGGCACACTGGTGCACTTATTCATGTCCCCTTACAGACCTCTTAGGAAAGGGGTGAGGTCCAAACTAGACAGTTTAAGGTTAAAATTACAGGAGTTTGAGGATAACAATATATTCGGGTTGTGCATTCCAGGCATTGACCATTCTGTTGCTGAAATCATATTTTGTGCAATCAAGTTTGGAGCAGTTTACCGTTAGTTTGTATCTATTGTTTGCCTGTGTATTATTGCGGTTGAAGCTGAAGTAGTTTCAAAAGGTGAAGCAGATATAATTACGGATAGCAGTCAACATTAACGGTTCTTTATTGGTTGTCTTCTACTTTTTCATTAACCAGGATAGCTTTTAGCAATAAACAATATAAAACTGAAACTTCAGAGTAAAAGCATTGTGTGTTTGTGTATTATTGAAAAGAAGGGTGCAGATCAAAAGTCCACATCATACTAGTTTTATCCTTTATACTTTCTGTGAAAGTGGTTTGGTCCAGTGGTTGAGGCACCTGACTAGAAACCTGGGGTCTGTGTTTCTCATAAAAGCTGACTGGGTGACTCTGGACTATTTTTTTCAAGTCTTTATTTATTTATCAGCACAAATATAACAAATGTAACAAAAAGGCAACAGTAAAAAAAATAAAAAATATTGGGTTCTGTCTGGATGGTCTCTTGTGACGAGCCAAAGGACAGAGAATGGAAGTAGTGATCTTCCTCCCATATTTGGGCATACCGGGGGTTGTAAAATCTAAATAGATACCGTTCACCCTGGTTGGCTGATAAGGAGTCGAACTCTGTGGCTCAATGGTTAACACATCTGCCTTAGAGGCAATACAGCACAAGCTCGATTCCCAGTAAGGGTATGGCTAGCTGATGAGAGCTAATAGCTTGAAATAGATCTATACTAGTCTCCCTTTATTTATTTATCAGCACAAATATAACATACATACATACGTACGTACATACGTACGTACATACATACATACATATATGTATGTATGTATGTATGTATGTATATTGTCACACATGTTTTGTAATCACTACAGCAATGAATATGAAGAAAGAGAATTTCAGGCACATAAGCAGCCTTTCGGTTCATAATAAGACAGCGAGGAAAAGCACAATTAAATTATTTAAGTGGGTGGACATTTATTTTGTCTGGCAAACTCTCAGAATAGATATATTTTCAATTTCAGGCTAAAAAAATATTGGATCATATCCTAACCAGAAAGTAGCAATAATCTCAGGTGAGTCAATTCAGAAAATAAACTTTACACCAATTTTTCAGTGATTTTTGTTGATGATTGTTGAATGGGATAGGAAACCCCACTCCCTCGTCAAAGATAAAAATGTGTGAATAAATGTGTATCTAGTATAACATGACTCCTCAGCCCCTTGAAATATTTCATTTTTATTTTGAAAAATTCAGAATGAATTAATTCATGTTCTTTATTCTCAAAATCCTTTAGTTGAACCTAATATTTTTAGATGCCATTGAACCTATAGCAGTCCATGACAATAGCCATGTTGAATTATCTATTTATGAAGCTGCCATAATGAATAATGATGATCTTTGTTTTGCAATACACAGGATCTTATATAATGTTGGGGTTTTCTTTGGCTTCATTGCCATTTGTATTGTTGTTCCCAAAATATGATTTGTATAGTAAAAAATAGCAATGATACATTTCTTCCATAACATCTTATGAATTTTCCTTTCAGTTTATAACTGTGGGAATTGCTTAACAGAGCTTTACTAGCAAGTAGTTTTCCTGATGTGATTTAGCTTGTCTATATCTTTGATACCTGAAATAACAGATTGGTCTGATTTTTTTTAGGTTTCATAATGGAAGAATGCTGGAGATAAAGTATCCAAATATTCTCAAGGATCTTGGTTTCTTCTTTACTTTCATATTTAGACTTTTAAATAGATTTTCTTGGAATTAGACTTCTAATTCCAAGAAAATCTATGTAATTCTTGCCTAAACATTACTTCTCATGATATAACTCTTTTCAAAATGAAAATAATAAAGTATTTAAAATAAAGATTGACTTACCAATTAAGGTTAAAAGATATGGCGTCAACAAGCTTTTGATTATTTTTGTGTACATGTATATTCACTGTCTGTATTTGCATGAAGGTATATGTAAGAAATAGTATTAAAAAGCAATAATAAAATTCTGGGAACATTGAAAGTATTGAATAACCAACACAATAAAAATCCAGCTGCTCAGCGGAGCATCGTGCAGGTGCCGTATGTGGGTGGGGAAGTGCCAAAGGCTTAAAGGACAGGTAAGGAGCTTGGGCAAATGGATTAGTACAATATATACACATTTTAAGATAATTTGGTCACCTAGTGCAGAAGGAATATGAAATGGCCTTGAAAAAAGGGAGGAAAACCATACCAAGGTAAAAGAAATCAGACAAGGGGGCTTTAGACCATTCCAAGAATCTTAGCTGAGAAACCATTTCAGATAAGCTGCTACCTGTTTCACAAGAAGATAAAGTCGGAGAGAGAAACTCCATTTAGACTTATGTTATTATAGCTCTTATAATAAAAGTAGTTCTAATCTATATGACATTGGTTTCTCATTCAGTCTATATGCTAGGGCTAACATATTTTTAAAAACCTAATCAAATTCCAGAAGAAATACAGAAAGGAAAGGATAGGGAAATATAGAGAAGGTGGTGGATTATTTGTTGTTTGTTTGTTTGTCAAAGATGTACAAGATAATAGGGTACAGATATAAACATAAACATAAAAAAGAAAGTAAGTAAGTACAGATCAATGGGAACAGTAAGACAAGGATGGTAGGCACGCTGGTGTGCACACCTCCTGTACAGACCTCTCAGGAATGGGTGAAGTCCATGATAGATAGTTTGAGGTTGAAGCTGTGAGGGTTTGAAACTGTAACAATGGAGTCGGGTGGAGCATTCCAGGTATTTACTACTTAACAAAATCTCAAAATGAGATATGAGGTGGCGCAATGGTTAGGATGCAGAGAGCCGAGGTGGCGCAGTGGTTAGGGTGCAGTACTGCAGGCCACTTTAGCTGACTGTGATCTGCAGTTCAGTGGTTCAAATCTCACCGGCTCAAGGTCGACTCAGCCTTCCATCCTTCCGAGGTGGTGAAATGAGGACCCGGACTGTGGGGGCAAGTTGCTGACTCAATTTGCTAAAAAAAATGTAAACCGCTTAGAGAGGGCTGAAAGCCCTATGAAGCGGTATATAAGTCTAAATAATAATAATAATAATAATAATAATAATAATAATAATAATCACAATCACAATCACAATCACGATAATGATGATGATGATGATGATGATGATGATGATGATGATGATGATGATGATGATGATTAACTCCGCCGTTGCCGGTCCCAAGCCCGGATGAGAAAGGAGGAGGGTTGGGGTCAGGTTGGCATCTGGTCCCGTAAAAAAACCCCCACCAACCCATACAATATGGTGAAAAAACAAATAAGAATTCCATACCACATCGGTCGTCGCGCGGGTTAACAAGGGCTGCGGCGGATGTTGGGGTTCCTGGACATCCGTCGACAAGTGGGCTACAAGTGGACCAGCCAACAAAATGACAAAATATAGTGCAGATGAAAACCGTGCCATAATGGCCTGTTACTACAACTCAGAGCCAGAAAAAAGAGGCTATTTAAAGCGAATGTATGAATTATGGAAACAACAATCCAGATTCAAATGTTAGTGAACAAAGACTAGCAGATCAAAGGCGATTTATTATACGGAACAAAGTGTTTAGTGAAGTTGAACATGAGGAAATTCAGGCAAATTGCAAACCCCAAAAACAATATCACAAGCGGAAATAACTGATATTCAAGACGCAACTAAAGACATTATAGTAGAACTCCCAGAAGAAGCTCTCAGGGAGGAAATAACATCACCACCACTAGAACCAGTTATCACTGAACCAACTGATGAACTAACTCAAAAACAAAAAGAATTGAAGGATAAGATCATGGAGCATTTTTTGCTTAATGAGGAAAGGCAATGTTTACCATCACTAAAACTGTGCCTAAGAAAATTTTGGCCCCTATCAATGAAAATGGTTAATGCAGTGCTTTCACATTGAACCGGGATCCATCTTGGAAACAAACCAGTTAATGTACAGCGCAGCTGTAATAGTCACTAATGAACTAGGCATTAAATAAAGTACCTAGTCACACACACAAAAAGCATCAAAGCCAAAGTGGAAAATCCGTTTAGAACCAAAAAATCAAAAATTAAGGGCAGATGCTAGTAACTTAAGAACATGCATGAGCAACGGCTTAAAACAACAAATCATAGATCGGCAAATCAGAAGATATAGATTGGATACCAAGAAACATCAATGAAGCTGTAGAGATTGTAAACAGCAGATAACAGCAACAGCTAGAAAAATTGAAAGATATGAGGCACGGCGTTTTTATCAAAGTCTTAATGTGAATGGTGACACAAAGTGAAAAACCAGAAAAACAGGCCACGGTTGAATTCTGGAAAGAATTGTGGGAAAATGCAAAGGACTACAACAAGGAAGCAAAGTAGATACATGACTTTGAGAAAAGCATTGGCAACAAACAAATGCAAGTATTAGAAATAACAACTGAGATGGGTCAAAAATTGAGTTAAAAAGGTAAAGAATTGGACATCACCTGGAAAGGACCAATTACATGGTTTCTGGCTCAAATATCTGAGCAGTTTACATGCAATATTGGCCAGGCAACTGAATGAAATTTTACAAAAGGGCCAAATTGATGAATGGTTGACAACTGGAAAAACATACTTGATTCAGAAAGATGCAACTAAAGGAACAACACCTGAAAACTACAGACCAATAACATGCTTGCCAACAACCTTCAAATTACTCACAGGCATTATTGCAGATAACATGATGGATTATTTGGAAACAAACAACATCTTGCCAGTAGAGCAAAAAGGCAACAAAAGAAGGAGCAGGGGCACAAAAGATCAGCTTCTAATTGATAAAATGATATTAGAAAATTGTAAGAACAGAAAAACGAACCTGAATATGGTCTGGATTGATTACAAAAAGGCATTTGACTCACTGCCACATAGTTGGATCATAAAATGCTTAGAAACAACTGGCATTAGCAAAATATTACATCCTTTACTGAAAAGGTGATGAAACAATGGAGAACTGAGTTGGCAGTAGGGAATGAGATCTACGGAATGGTTAATATCAGGGAGGAATTTTCCAGGGTGATTCACTTTCACCTCTTCTCTTCATCATCGCAATGATCCCATTATCAGTAATCTTAAAAAAAAATGAAATTAGGCTACCAAACAGCCAAGAAGCTGAAAAAATTTCGCATTTACTATATATGGATGATATGAAACTCTATGGAAAGTCAGAAATAGAAATCCAATCATTGACAAACACAGTCCGAGTATTCAGCACTGATATTTCAATGCAGTTTGGCATGGAAAATGTGCCACTGTATCCATAAAAAGGGGCAAAATCACTGCATGTGAGGGAATTGAAATGCCCAATGGCCAATTAATTAAATGCAAAGAAAATGAAGCCTATGAATACTTAGGCATTCTGCAGTTGGATAACATCAAGCATGGAGAAGTAAAAACTATTGTTAGGCGAGAGTACACCAACAGAGTTAGGAAAATTTTGAAATCTAAATTGAATGGTGGAAATACAATCAAGGCCATAAATACCTGGGCAATACCAGTTATAAGATACACAGCTGGTATAGTTAACTGGACACAAGCTGATTTGGACCTTTTGGACTGAAAAACCAGGAAACTAATGACAATGCACTACAGTTTACATTCACGTGGTGCTACTGATAGACTCTACCTGCCCCGAAAATCAGGTGGCAGAGGATTATTACAAGTGAAGCAAACAGTTGAAGAAGAAAAACGTGCACTGGCTGATTATTTAAAAGAAAGTCAAGAAGATCTATTAATCGAAGTGAAGAACAAAAATCTACTGAAGGCCCAACAGACGAAACAAGAATACAGAAAAGATGTGATAAAATCAAGAATGAAGAGTTGGCAGAACAAAGCACTGCATGGCCAATTTCTGGAAAAAATAAAAGATAAAGTGGACAGTGAACAAACTTGGTTATGGTTAACAACAGGTACATTAAGAAAGAAACAGAGTCACTAATCCTGGCTGCGCAAGAACAAGCTATCCGCACAAATGCCATTAAGGCCAAAATCGAAAAATCCTCTGATGATGCCAAATGCAGACTTTGCAAAGAAGCTGATGAAACTGTTGATCACATACTCAGCTGCTGTAAAAAAATCGCGCAGACTGATTATAAATTGCGGCACAATTCAGTAGTACAAATGATCCATTGGAATTTGTGCAAAAATTATAATATTAAAACAGCAACAAACTGGTGGAACATCAGCCTGAAAAGTCACCGAAAATCAGATGGTCAAGATCTTGTGGGATTTCCGTATACAAACCGACAAAATACTGGCGCATAATACACTAGACATCACACTGGTTGAGAAAAATAAGGTCACAATCATAGACATCGCAATACCAGGTGATAGCAGGGTCGCCGAGAAGGAATATGAAAAAAATCGCAAGATACCAGGACTTAAAATCAAAATTCAACGACTATGGCACAAACCAGCAATGATAATTCCAGTGGTAATTGGCCACTGGAATTACATTTAAAACAGTTAAAAATTGACAAAATCACCATCAGTCAAATGCAAAAAGCCGCACTGCTTGGATCTGCACGCATATTACGAAAATACGTTACAACGTCCTAGGCCCCTGGGTGGGGCCCGACTAGTAACCAATGCCAAATCCGGCGAAACAACTGGCCGCTGTGATACAATTGTATAATAATATGAGATATGTAAGATAAGAGGTTACATATGAAGTGGTGACATGGAATATAACATGAGGCTAGTTAGTAAAGATATAAACTATGGGAAAGAAGAGCATATAGCTTTGGTACAACATATAATACTAGGTATGTTGTCAGGGTTCCAAGTAATATACCCATAACAAGCAGAACTCCAAGGCAAGCAGTTTCCTCAAAGAACAAGTTTATTGGATTATATCATATTGGTACAGGCTGTGAAAACTAGAGGTTCCCGTTGTTTTCACCTAATTAAAAGTAAAAGTTTTTCTCCCTTTCCCAAACAATCAATCACATGGTCCAATCAAGGTGCTGTCCGATTGCTTGCAAACTTCACTCCTCCTCTCTTCAGCCACCTGTGGGAATGTCCTTCATTCACAAAACTATTTTGTTTTGGCTACAAAACATCAGCCATCTCTATTCCTCCTCCTCCCTCTCCCTCAGCACCATTGTAGCCGGCAGTGAAGTCTCCAACATGGCCTCAGTCAAGTCAGCTTCAGAGTTGACATATGTATCACATTTGTAGCTTTCATTTACTTTAAAATTACATGGAAAGTAAGGGTTTTTTCCCTTTTGTTTCCTCTAAATCAAAAAGACAGTCCAAGTTAATCATAGGTATGACAGCATGAATCATAGTGGAAGAGACTTTTGTTGTGGTGTGTCTGTTATTTGGAGAAGTGGGTTCTTTAAAAAAAAAGATCTTTATTACCTATAAATTATTTTTGTCTCTACCTCTACCTGAAGAAAGTTATTAACATTCAGGAAGAAAACATATAAGCCTCTTTTAGGAGGAAGGAGAGAGTAAACAATCAGAATAAACAGTATGAAACTATGGCTAGTAGGTATTGCTTATTGTGTTGGTTATTTAATCCTTTCAATGTTCCCAGAATTTAATTATTGCTTTTTAATACTATTTTATAATACACCTTCACTCAAATACAGATTTGTTGTCCTCCATATCAAATGACCATTCTAGTTAACTCTGGATATCAAAGCATGAATCATAGTGGTTGAAACTTTATCGTATGTGTATTATTTGGGGCCATGGGTGACATTTTGCAAAATATATTAACTGCCATTTTTAAATTAGGCATTGGAATTGTTCACTTAAAAGGATTTTCACCAAATAGACATTCTGACCAAGAAACCTATTCAGTTTGCTATAAATTTATCAGGATCTGCTTTACAGAAGCAGAAAGCTTAAGCATGGGCAAACTTTACTTTTTTTACAATATTTTTGTAAAAAATGTATTTTGTAAAAAATGATATATTTTTTTAATTTATGAAGAGACAGATGTATTTCTCATGCTTCCAATTACTGTTACTGAAACATCTATTCTTAGCTGATTTTATACTTACCGTCCGTCCATCCATCCATCCATCCATCCATCCATCCATCCATCCATCCCTATCTATCTGTCTGTCTGTCTGTCTGTCTGTCTGTCTGTCTGTCTGTCTGTCTATCATCTATCTATCTATCTATCTATCTATCTATCTATCTATCTATCTATCTATCTATCTATCTATCTGCCTATTTTAGGAAAAAGGAGATACTAAATGATCACAATAAACATTATGAAACAATGAGAAGAAACTATTACTTTATTTTTGTTTCTTTGGTTATTGAATCCTCTCACTATACCCAGAATTTGATTCTGTTCATTTTCTCTTTTTCAAACTATCTCTTGCACATAAACACATACACAAACAGACGCAAAGTCATGCAGGTCCATTGCTGCTATTGTTAGTCGCAAAGTCATGTCTGACCATTGTGACTTCATGGCAATGTTCCTCCAGGCCTTCCTGTCCTCTACCATACCCCGAATCCAGTTAAGCTCACATTGACTGTTTCAGTGACTCCATCCAGAACACCTCATCTCTGTCACCCCTTCTTCTTTTGTTCTCAGTCTTTCCCAGCATTAGGCTCTTCTCCAGTGAGTCTTTCCTTCTCATCAGGCGGCCCAAAGTATTTGAGTTTCATCTTCAGGATCTGGCCCTTCTAAAGAGCAGTCAGGGTTGATCTTCTCTAGGACTGACTGGTTTGATCACCTTGCAGTCCAACGGGCTCACGGGAGTCTTCTCCAGCACCCTAGTTCAAAGGGTTCAATTCTTTGGCGTTTAGCTTTCCCTATGGTTCAAATTTCTCACCCATACATTGCAACTTGGAAAACAGTAGTCTTGATGTCCCTGCTTTTTAGTATGCTTTCTAGATTCACCATAGCTTTCCTTCCCAGAAGCAAGCATAATTTAATTTCTTGGCTGTAGTCCCTATCTGAGGTGATCTTGGAGCCCAGGAAAATAAAATCTGTACTACCTCCAGTCCTTCCACACCTATTTTCCAGGAATTGAGAGGGCCATATGCCACAATCTTATTTTTATTAATGTTGAGTTTCTTTTGCACTCTCGTCCTTCACCTGCATTAAGAGGTTCTTTAGTTCCTCTTCACTTACTGCCATTAGAGTGGTATCTGCATATCTGAGGTTGTTGATACTTCTCCTGGCAACCAACTTTTGATTCATCTATCCTCACCTTTCTTACAATATGCTCTATGTATAAGTTAAATAGGCAGGGTAACAGGATTCAGCCTTTCCAGACTCCTTTCCCAATTTTGAACCAATCAGTTGTTCCATATCCAGTTCTAACTGTAGCTTCTTGTCCCACATAGAGATTTCTCAGGAGGCAAATGAGGTGATCCGGCACTCCCATTTCTTTAAGAACTTGCCATAGTTTGCTGTGGTCGACACAGTCAAATGCTTTTGCATAGTCAATGAAGCAGAAGTAGATGTTTTTCTGGAACTCTCTGGCTTTCTCCATAATCCAGCATACCATGGGTGGGTTTGGAACACACTGACATGGGCGTACGGGATGGTGAAATTTAGCATGCCTTTCCATACCTGATCTTTCAGAGACCCTCTACCGGAATGCTCTCTTCCCTGGCCTACCCCCCACTCACTCTCCCTGCCTGCCTGCCTAGTCATTGCTCGCTCACTCGTCCCACCTGTCCATACCAGGCTTGCACCGCCCACCAACTTCCTTTGCTGGAGCAGAGGATTGGAAGAAGCCCACATGGTGTGCGCTCCCTTCTCTTTGACAGCCCCATTGTTTCCAATAGGGGGCAAGAAATCCATGCATTTTTCCTCCCTTTGCATGGATTCCCCACCCATTGGAAACGAAGTGACTGTCAAAGAGAAGGGAGCAACATGCACGCATTGCCTTGTCCAACAGCCAAAGAAGGAACAGGAGGCAAGGATTCAGCTGTTGGACAAGCCCACATGGCATGCGCTTCCTTTTCTTTGACAGCCACCTAGTTTCCAATGGAGTGGGGTGAACCCTTGCTTTTCCTTCCTCTACATGGATTCCATCCCCCTCCCTTGGAAATGAGGCATGTGACAAAAAGAAGGAAGCACGGACTTCTTCCACAGCTGAGGAAGGAACAGGAGAGGAGGACTCGCCTACACTGCCAGGCTCCCCCAGGGTCTACACCCCCCAGAAACAGTGGAGTTGAAGGAGGGTCCCTCCCTGTCCTGGAGTCATCTGGGGAAGGGCTGGGGACTGCACTGGACCTCATTCTGACTGCTGTTTCTCTCTTGCCCTCTGTTGTGGAAGCCAGGCAGGGCAGTGGGTATCTGCACAATCTTGCCTGGCAACTTTGGTGCCTGAAGCCCACAGGGACAGGACTGAAGTTTTGGCACCCAGAGTTGGGGCATGGGGGGAGCCAAGTTCCACTGTCCTCAGTTGGCCCAAGCACCAGCCTCTCCTTTCCCTCCAGCTCCAGGGCAGATGACGGCCACCGCCCCGGCACAGCCTCTGCTCACCTGCTAGAGAAATTCAAAGCCGCAGGAGAAGTGGGGCAGTGAGTTGTGCCAGATGCACAGCACCGAGGTGGGAAAGATAGAGAGACATGGACCCACAGACTCCCCACTTTCCCCTGCCCCACAGCTTGCCTCCTTGGGTGGGACCAGAGGGCACATGAGATGAATGGAGTTTGCAACCAACTTCAAAGTGAATGTGGCTCTATGTCCCATTTGTGACTAAATGGGACATAGAGGGATACAAGGGAACGTGGAGGTAATCGAGTCTAATCCCTTCCCAAGGCAGGAGTTCTTACACTTCCTTCTTCTTTACAGCTGACAGTGGTAGACATGAGGGAAATGGTTGTGTGTGTGTGTGTGTGTGTGTGTGAGAGACGAGAGAGAGAGAGAGAGAGAGAGAAAGAGAGAGAGAGAGAAGAGGAAAGAGAAAGAAGGAAAGAGAAGAAAGTTGGAGACAGAGGACACAAGAAAGAAGGAAGAAAGGAAGGAAGGAAGAAAACGAAAAGTAGGACAGAAAGAAAGTTGGTAGAGAGAGACAAGAAGAAAGGAAGGAAGGAAGGAAGGAAGGAAGGAAGGAAGGAAGAAGGAAGGCGAAAAAGAAAGTAAGTAAAGTGGGGTAGGGAGAGACACAAGAAAGAAGAAGGAAAGAAAGAAAAAAGAGGAAGAGAAAGGAAAGGAAGGAAGGAAGAAGGAAAGAGGGAGATAGAGAAACAAAAAGGAAGGAAGGAAGGAAGGAAGGAAGGAAGGAAGGAAGGAAGGAAGGAGGAAGAAAAAGAAAGGAAGTAAGTGGGGTAAAGAGAGACACAGAAAGAAGGAAGAAAGAAAGAAAAAAGAGGAAGAGGAAAGGAAAGAAAGGAAGGAAGAAAGAGGGAGATAGAGACACAAAAAAGGAAGGAAGGAAGGAAGGAAGGAAGGAGGAAGAAATAGAAAGGAAGGAAAGAAAGAGGGAGAGAGGGATACAAGAAAGAAGGAAGGAAATATGGATGGATGGATGAAGGAAGGAAGGAAGGAAGGAGGAAGAAAAAGAAAGGAAGGAAAGAAAGAGGTAGAGAGGGATACAAGAAAGAAGGAAGGAAATATGGATGGATGGATGGATGGGATGGAAGGAAGGAAGGAAGGAAGGAAGGAAGGAAGGAAGGAAACTTATGATCACAATTGAGCCCCAAAATTTTAGTTGCTAAGCAAGAGCGTTGATAAGTGAGTTTCACCACATTTTCTAAGGTGGTCATGACCACCTGGTCACATGACCACTAAGCCACTCCCACCCATCACATGACTGCCAAGCCACTCCCACAAAACAGTTGCACCTACATAATAGGTTCTAAAAAATTTTGAAACCCACCACTGCAGCATATGTTGGCAATTTGATCTCTACTTCCTCTACCTCTTCCAATCCTACCTATACTTCTGGTAGTTCTCAGGCCACAAACTGCTAGAGCTTAGCTTGCAGATTTAGAGCATTACTTTGCTAGTATACATGCAATGGTGGGATACTTTGAACATTCTTTGGCATTGCCCTTTATGGAATTGGAATGTAAGCTGACTTTTTCCAATCCTGTGGCCACTGTTGAATTTTCCAAATTTTCTTGAGCATAGCACTTTTACTGCACCGTCTTTTAAGATTTTGAATAGCTCAGCTGGAATAGTGTCACCTCCACCAGTTTTGTTGTTGCCCAGACTTCCTAAGGCCCATTTGACTTCACATTCCAAGATGTCTGGCATGAGGTCAGTGACCATCCCATCTTGGTTATCAGGGATGTTAAGCTCATTCTTGTATAGTTTTTCTGTGTAATTTTGCCATCTTTTTTAATCTGTTCTGCCTCTGTTGGTCCCCGCCATTTGGTCCTTTATCATGCCCACCTTTGTATAACATGTCCCCTTCATATCTCCAATTTTCTTGAAGATATCTCTGGTCCTCCCTATTCTATTGTTTTCTTCTATTTCTTTGCACTCTTCATTAAAAAAGCATTCTTATCTCTTCTTGCTATTCTCTAGAATTCTGCAGTCAATTGGGTGTATTTTTCTCTTTCTCCCTTGCCTTTTGCTTCCCTTCTTTCCTCAGCTAGTTTTAAAGCTTTCTGGGACAGCCATTTTGCTTTCTTTCATTTCTTTTTCTTTGGATTGGTTTTAGTTACTACCACTTGTACAACTTTACAAACCTCCATTCATAGTTCTTCAGGCACTCTGTCTATCAGAGCTAATTCCTTAAATCTATTTGTCACCTCTATTGTATATTCACCATGGATATGATTAGTTTATACCTGAGTAGCTTTTCCCTACTTGATAAAATTTGCAATGAGAAGCTCATGATCTGAGCCACAGTCAGCTCCTGCTCTTGTTTTTTTCTGACTGTATAGAGCTTCTCCATCTTTGGCTGCAGAGCACAGTCAATCTAATTTTTGTGTTGACTGCCTGATGATGTCCATCTGTAGAGTCATCTCTTAGGTGTTGTAAAAGAATGTTTGCTATGACCATTATATTGTCCTGACGAAATTCTACCAGTCTGTGCCCTGTTTCATTTTGTACTTCAAGGCCAAACTTTCCTGTTTTTTCCAGTTTATCTTTTGGCTTCCTACTTTAGCATTCCAATCCATCAATAAGGACATGGGGTTTTTTTTGGTGTTAATTATAGAAGGTAGTGTAGGGCTTTATAGAAGCTGTCAACTTCATCCCTCTTCAGCACCAGTGGTTGGGGCATAGACCTGGACTACTGTGATGTTGAATGGTTTGCCTTGGATTTGAACTGAAATCATTCTTTTATTTTGGGGATTGTATCCCAGTAATGTTTTTTCCTACTCTGTTATTACTATGAAGGCTACTCCATTTTTCCTGAGGGATTTTTGCCTACAGTAGTATACTGCCCATGGAGTTTTCATGGCAAAGATACGGGAGTGGGTTCCATATCCTTCTCCAGTAGATCACATTTTGTCAGGCTCTCTGCTATGACCTGTCTACCTTGGGTGGCCCTGCACGGCGTAGCTCATAACTTCTTGAGCTTTGCAAGCCCTTTGCCACGACAAGGCAGTTGATCCTGAAGGGGCACAGATCCATACATGGAAACAAATAATCAGATGCACGCTGATACAATATCTTTTTAGCATTAATTGGTAGTCAATGTCTCTTTTTGAAGACTTTATCATTTTCATTTTAAAGATCGTGACATTTTCATAAGAATTAATTTTTGTCCTTGGCATTAGATGGCTGACACGTACCAACCAAGGATGTTTGAGAACGTGTGGATACTTTATCTCAGCATTCTTCCAGTGAGGAAGCTACAAAAAAGAATAGGATCACTCTGTTATTTCTAGTGCCAAAGATATACAAATAGAAATTTAAACTCAGTTATCATAGAATTAAGGGGAGAAAATGAATTTTGAGAGATATATTATGGGAAAAAAATATTTTAGTGACAATGCCATTGCTTATTTTTACATGAATCATATATTTTGGACAATAATGCAAAAAGAAACGAAGCTAAAAAAAACAACAGTGACATTGCATTAGAATCTATGTGTTGCAAAGCAGAAATTATCAACATACTTCGTAGCAGCTGGATAAATAGATAATCCAACATGGCTATTTGTTATGGTCTATTATAAATTCAAAGAGAAAATACTATCTTAAACTAAAAGATTTTGAGAATATAGAAAATAAATTAATTCACCATAGATTTTACAAAATAAGGAAGGAATTGTTTGAAGAGAAAGAAGAGTCATGTTATATTAAGCTAAGGAATATCATTACTGAATATATGTTTATTATACATTTGTATCTTTGATGCACAAGGATGGCACCTATCCAGTGGTGAAATCTTTTTTTTTTTTTTGCCCACTGGCTTGCTGGTAGGGGGTCATGTGACTAGGTGGGCATTTTTCACTTTTTAAATCATTTTTTCCTGCCGGTTCAGGGAAAGAGGCAAGAAAAAATGGTTTCAAAAGTTTTTTAAAAAGCTTCTGACAATTGTGTGGATCAGTTGTGAGCCGGACAATCGTCAGAAACTTTTTTTTCCACTTTAAAAGCATTTTTCCTGCCAATTCACTTGTACTGGCAGGAAAAAATGCTTTAAAAGCAAAAAAAAAAAAAAAAAAAAAAACTTCCCACAATCACATGGCTCACAGCTGAGCTGCATGATTCTAGGAAACTTTTTTTTTACTACCAGTTTGCAGAACCAGGGACAATTTTTCCTACCGGTTCAACCGAACCAGGCTGAACCAGGAGGATTTCACCCCTGCATCTATCCCATTCAAGCATCGTCAGCATAAAATCACAAAAACGTCAAGGTACAAACTATATCTCCATCTTAGCTCACCTAAAGTAGTTACTCGATTATATGACCACTTTGAATCCGTTCAACCAGTTTTTGACCCTGAAAAAAAAAAAAAAAACATAATCTGAAATTTTGTTGAATAAACTAAATCACACATATCTTCACCTGGTTGAATAAAGTAATTGTTTTCTTTCTAACAGTCAGTGTTATGAATAGAATTCTGCTTGTGTGCCTAAAATCTGTCATGCCTATATTCATGGAGACATGCTTCTTATATTTGTCAGTTTCTCATTCCACAAGAAGATAAAGGTGTATGGCTATCTATGTACAGTTACATACACACATTGTGTGTATCGGTACTATAGTCATACACCTTGCTTCACATACATATATAGCCATACACATATTTCATTGTTTTCTCCCTCCCTCCCTCCTCCCTCTCTCTCAGTGTGGGTGTCTATGTAGTATATTTTCCTACAACAACAACCCTATGGTCCAGTCACCCAGTTGGTTTCATGCCTAAGGCAGAATTAGAACTTACAATTTCATGGGTGCAAACTGGCTTACTACAAGGTAGATAGAAAAAGATAAAGCTGGCACGATGTGGACTTTTGGTCTGCAACATTTCTGTGGTAATGCGCATATGCAATCTTTCTATTTTGAAGCTGTTGGGAACTTTTTATGACTGTTATCTATTTGCATTGCATAATACAGGGACAAAATTTCATTTTTTTTTTTTTTTGCTGCAAATCTGCAGAATTATCTTCTAATACATAAATTTCATTTTATTATCAAGTTTTAGATGACTCTGAAGACTGTAGGCTAGATTTCTGATAGCTACATTCCATCCAAATGCATGCAGCTTGTACACAAATTAAATTTGATTTGTCTTTTACAGTGAGATTCATATCTGTTTATATTATGACAGTATATCCTTACTAATTGCAAATGTTACTAATAGTTAATATATTAAAACTGTACTAATTATCAATTTAAAATGACAAAAAAAAATCAATACTAAGATGGATGGCATGGAGATGAGGTATCTCATAAACCAACATAATATATGCTACTCTTTTTCACAATACGGATGTCACAGTGTCTTTAATAATAAATGTATGGTTGACTGAATTCTCGGAGAACATATTTAAAATACAAGATCAAACATTGGTCTGCATAACAAAAGGGGAGGAAATCAGGGCCGGAATCCTTATATCTCTTTCCTTTCTTTTACATATGCCAACTGAAAAGGTAAAGTAATATAGGGGTGTCAAACTCAAGGCCTGTGGACAAGATCTGGCTGATGGGGTGCTTTGATGTACCACATGGGGCCACCTTGGAAACAGCAAAGGACTGCCCCATGGTGCTTCTGCCAATAAAAATTGAGCTTGGGAGGGTCTCATGCAGCCCTTGTGGGCCCTGTTTCTGGCCACAATGGCCACCTGCAGTGATTGGTTCCATTTTCACTGCAGAGGGCTGCAGGAGGCTGTTGCAGCCAGAAACATGGCTCAGGGGTCTCCCGGAGCTCCGTTTTCCCTGGCAGAGGGCTAGCAAAGCAAAAACATAAATAAAATAAAAGGAGAAATATTTCCCCTTTTGCATTAGAACATGCAAGAAGGGATGGGAAAGGAGAAAAAGAAAGAGAAAAGACAAAGAAAAGAAAGGTAAGATGGGAAGAGAGCATGGAAGGAAAACTAAGGAAAGAGGAAGGAAGAAGAAAGGAGAATGAAGAGAAAGGAAAAAAAGAAGAAAAGGAAGGAAAGAAGGAAAGAAGAGAGGGAGGGAGGAAGGAAGGGAGGGAAGAAGGGAGGGAGATTATAATGAGAGTGAGGGAGGGTCTGTGGGAATCCTTTGCATTTGGCCACCACACGTGCTCCAACCCTGGCCATGCCCATCCCAGCTACACCCACCATGCCCCCCCCCAAGGTCAAACACAACCTGATGTGGGCCTCAATGAAATTGAGCTTGACATCCCTGGAGTAATAGCTTATTGCACCAAACTGGAACTTATTTGATGATAGGAAATGTACATTTGGAGGCAGCAATAAGCCAGAACACTTTATTAAACTTTCCCCATCCATTCTCCTGTTTAAGGTATACCTTTGTGTCAAAGCATTCCTTTTGGTTTGCAGCTGCACAGCAATCTGTCTGAAGTTCACGGAAAGCTAGGATTCCAACGGCAAGCTCTTCATCTGAGATATTAGGTTTGGATTTATCAAGTCACTTAGCAAACTGCAAGACAAACAATAACTATTAAATCCTTTGTTGAAACTAAGACCTTCACAATTCACTCTTTCTAGATCCAAAATTGAGTAATAAGTTCATGCATATGTACAGAATTATTTTTTCAATATACTTTTTAGTGTAAACTCTCAGTGATGAAATTAGAAGTTTTAACAGAAGAAAAGAAGAAAAGAGATGAAAACAAATACTGTCAGATAAATACCACAATAATACATGGGCAAACAATTGATACAAACTTAAGGTAAACCGCTTCAAACTCGATTGCACAAAATACAACTTTAGGAACAGAGTTGTCAATGCCTGGAATGCTCTACCCAACTCCATTGTTACAGCCTCAAACCCTTATAGCTTCAATCTCTACCCCATTCTTAAGAGAACCATAAAGGGGGCATGCATAAGCACACCAGCATGCTCACTGTCACTGTCTTATTGTCCCATTTATCTGTATTTACTTTGTTCATTTTTATGTTCATACTTATGCTTGTTATCTTGGACATGTTTGACAAACAAATAAAATATAATAAATAACTAAATAAAACACCAAAGATATTTGAGGAGACAGCTATCCTAAGATATGGGAGGTATCTAAATAAACTCATGCCTAGCATACAATAAAATGCATCCAGGAACTACAGATGTGTAAAGTATCATGTTTGATGTAAAACCTGTAACAATAATTAGATTAAAATGACTATTTCCTTACCCTTGCTTACTTTCCTGAACAGTCGCTTCATTAGATGAGCACAATTTCTCGGGGGCATCCAGTGCTTTAGGTTGGAATGGAGGAGGATTATAGGATGGATCTGGTCCTAAGTTACTGATACATTGCCAACGGTTGAAAGGAGGAATGACAGCAATCATCAATTTGTTTGTTTAGGTAATGTCCTTTGTGACATTTGCAAATAGATCCTATCACTTTATCCGTCTGAGAGGAGAGAGGGGGTGGGGAGAAATAATCCAAAGAACTACTTCAGTTACAGGATATGACACTATTATAAGATCTAAGCTAGGCAGATAACATTTCAAGCATAAGCCTTTATTTGATGCTATAGGAGTTGCATGAAAGGTCAAAGCAAGTCTGGCTAAATTAATAGCTTTTTCTGTCTGAATGTTCAAAATCACACACATTCCTTCATTAAGATGTGCCCTAAATAACTGCTGATTCTGTCTATCTACTTGTCTGTTTGTTAATCTATTCCCATTCATCCCAAGGTATAACAAGAAATAAAATTACATGTACTGAATTGACTTCGTAACTTGCTTACAAAAATGTTTTATCTGCCTGCTTTTTCAGTAGCAGGAGATGTTAAGTTTCAGATTTATAAAGATACTTTTATTCATAAATGAATATTAAAAGACATAATCAGAATTTTGACAATGAAAACCAATATTTCTCCACTGATAATATGGCTTCAGATAATGGTATACAATATTTTGAAAATGGATTTTTGAGTTAAAACTAAATGGATGATACACTGTTTGTCAGCAACTGGAAGTTAAGTAATTGAAAGAGATATGTATGAAAAATGTGATTGTGATTATATTCGTTATAGCGCTACCAGGAACACTTATGAATATGGCCTATTAGTAATAGGAAATCTAAAGAGCCAATTACCTATCTTCAAATTAAAGATACAATTGATTATCATAATGGTTCAAATGTGGGTGTGGAATTTAATGAAGTTATTTTTAATTCTTATAAATACACAGCCTCCAATAAAGATATAAATATATTTTGAAAATGGATTTTTGTGTTCCACCAAATGGATGGTACCCTGTTAGTCAGCAACACTGAATTAACTAATTTGAAATACATGTTGAAAAAGATACATTGGAAAGCATGGATGTAAAACCTTATTTTAGATGCATTGCAAATGACAATATTAAAATTATTTGCACGTGAAAAATAAGATTTCCTGGAATTACCGAGTTCTGTGCATCAGGGAAACTCATATAGATCTATAAATGAGAAAAATGATGAACACAGGTGCAGATAAGTTTTGATTACATGTGGATTAGATTACTGTCATAAGCATTTATGAAGATGTGTAACTTATTCCTTAGTAGTTTATATTTGATTACCGGTAACTGTTTTGTTTCTGCTCTCATTTCAGTTTTCTGTCATTATAGTTTTCTGTCATTATAAATTTGTTGCTTGCTGAGATGTTTGTGGAAGCTCTGTACCTGAGTTCACTTGAAGATAGCATGCCTTACACTAATCCATGTGCAGGACTTTTTATTGTGATGTGACACTAATGGAAATGAATTAGAAGCAAAGGAGCAGAATATATGCAGGAAACAATACTCACATTGTCTAAAGCACATGAGACTTGTTGATCACCATCTAAATTACAGCATTTCTCACCAAGCTTTGCCACTTTTTGGCGAGCTCAATCAGATTTGAAGTTGGAGCTGTGGTATAATTTTGCTATACTTGATCAAATATCTGAAAGAAAAGGTAGATATTGAATATACGTATTAATTAGAATGTTGTTATGCTGATGATTAAAGCAAGTTTGTAAAAGCACTATAAGTTGCTAGGAAAAAAAAGAATGGCTGAAATTAATTTACAGGGTTTTATTAAATCCATACAATCTTCATTTGTACAAAATCTAAAGATCCTGTCTATGCAACACATCTCAGCCATTGCATTTCTTTGGGACACCAGAGAAGCACCTAGTAAATATTAACTTTTATGTTATTTAAATGGTTTCTACATGTGACCACAAGTTTTATGATACTTTATTCATTTGATGCATTTTAAAATCCTTTATATCTTGAAAACTTTACTATTTAGCATTTTACTACTACTAAAAGTAAGTTCATAGTTACAACTGAATCCTCTCCTTTATTAATAGGCAGCAAAACTTTTAGAAATTAATTTTCTGAATATTCATTTGAAAAAACTGAAAATCTCTACAGGTACAGGAAAACCTCAAGTCATTTTAAACATATTCTGGTAATTATTTTCTTTAATCTTCCTGAAAATAGACAATTCTGCATCCACAAATGGTTCTGCTTATTGTATCCTTATCATTTATATGGATATTGATTGTTTCCTGATTGCTTATTTGTAACCTATGACTATAATTAAGTGTTGTACCTTATGATTCTTGATGAATGTATCTTGTCTTTTTATGTACACTGACAGCATAGGCACCAAAGACAAATTCCTTGTGTGTCCAATCATATGGGCCAATAAAGAATTCTAACATTTGCAAATTTATCATTCAAGGAAAACTTACTCATTTTGGAAGAAGTATTCTCCTATTTCTTTATAATTGTTACAATTATTCTTCACAAAATCACTAATCTTCTTAACGTATAATCTGTTTTGTTCTTCCTGAAAGAGAATGCAACTTTTAAAACATTTGCAATAACAATAGGCACATCTAGGAAGAATCAATATAAATAATGCTGGGAGAAAATTGGAGAAATTATAAATAATTCTTATTCTGGTCAAGAGATATTAAAGACAGTTGAAGATGGACTTGGCAACTTTGGTTTTCCCCCATGTTAAAGGAAATATGAATGGTAAAGGATGATAAAGATCATAATTTGTTAAAAACATTTTGCTGTAATCATTAAGTATGCAACATTATGACTATAAAGAAAGGGGCAAACAAAATATATCTTATAATCTGGCCAGTACCATATATCCCTTTCAGATCTAGGTGTTTCCCCCCACATATTTTCTTTCCAGATTTGTTTTCTTGCCACCTATATTCAAAATTCAGAAATCTTTAGAAACCTGCAATGGTCATCATAATTTTAGAGTAAATCTGTGATCAATGTTTCCCTTTTTAAAAATATCATACCAATGCCTTTATGCCTATTCCATTCTGAACAAATATAAAGTCATTTATATTAAGTACATAATATCACTAACCATACCTCCTTTCTATAGAGTGCTACCATAGAAAATACTATACCACATTTATACCATCTGAACCTACTATTTCGTAGATTATTTTAGGATCTCTAAAACTGACATGAAGATATAACCAGATAATTTTAAATAGGAGGATAGTGATATGTAGGGATTTATAATAACTAAAAACCAAAATTTGGCTTGAAAATGCAACCAATGCAGACATTATATATAAAGCCTGTGTAATATAGTCAGAAAAACAAATACCTTAAACTATCTTGGCTATTATATTTTACAGTTATGATTTCCAAATATTTTCGAGGGCTGGTCCACTCAGTCAGTATCATTGTAGAATCTAAAAAACTGACTTTGGTGTAATAAATCTTCCATCTTTTCAAGCAATATAAAACATTGCAAAACAAAACTGGGAACAAACCAATAAACAGCTTCGCACATGGCCTAGGGCTAAAATGTTCCTTTCTAGCATGACTTTTAATAAAGATCTTGTCTTGAATCCTTAACGTGAGAAGTTTTATATCAAAATATATTTTGTTCTTTATACTATTTCCGTCTTCTCTTAAAACATTGACAAAATCCACAATGGTCTGAGAATCAGTGTCTCCACTAGATAATTGATAGTCAAGCTGAAAGTAATTAATCAAGTAAACTAGCAAAGTGGGAAAATATTTTACCCAAGTTTCCCCAAACCCTCCAAATACATTAACAGACCTAATCCCACATATCAAAAGATAAGGTCTGCAAACAAATAAGAATAAACACTGTAAACATAGCACCCCCCCACACACACACGTGTTCCTCAAACATCACCATAGAATCAGCACATAGACCCTTCCACACCCAAGACAAGGCCGCCCCTATTTATCTATGTTATTTATCTCATTTCTCTATTCTGCCCCTAAAGGCAAACATTTTCTTTTTAGGAATAATATTTCTTCTTACCTCACCACTGTTTGATCTCAGTTTTATTTATTCTTGCACAACCCAGTCTTAAATTGCAACCCCAAATTATTTTTCTGACAATAATTTGTCTTCCAGTTTCTATAATTATTAATAATGCTACAAGAGGGGTGGGTAGGGCTGGCAAGGGGTGAGCAGGGAATCAACAGGAACTCCCCTGGACAAAGGAACTCACCCCATCATTCAAACACTGTACTTTGTCTTCTCGTTTGCAGCATTTTTCCAACGTGTCTCCATATCTATGCAAAATTTCCAGATCAAACAGCTGAGAAAGTTCAGGGTGGGTTCTTATTAATGCTAAGAGGAAGCTAAAACAGGTGAAAAATGGGATCAGAAAATACTTTTAGGAACAAAAAGGAGACAATATATTCCATATTCTGAAATGTATTGTTTTAGTAATCTGTAAAAAAAAATGTCATTTTGCTATTCTAGTTTCGAAGAAGTCCTTCTAATCAGCCATTTGAAATTATGATATGAACTGAAAGTATGTGAATGTCCTTCAGCTCCCCATCATGCTTTATCACCAACTGGAAACAATATTGCCCAAATATATATCTTTTCCAAGATCAATTCTTCTTTATATCAGATTGAGTTTGCCAGGATCACTTAGCTTCTTAACTATTAATTTTTCTCCCCCACCCCTTTTGCTTCTTATATTTGTTTGAATTAAAATATTCCTCAGTTTTTTAATTCCAGTTTCTTATCTCTAGATTAGCCTACTTATTCTCTCTCATCTGCGTGAATATTTAACAGCCAGTGTCTTGGAGCAGATCCAGTGGCTGGAAGTAGCCTTTTGCCATTTCCTGCTGCAAAACCTTTTTTTAAAACATCCTGGCTGTCAGACAGCAAGACCCAGCAAGAGATGAGACATTGGAGAATCACCATTGCTGTTACTGAACAAAGGTAAGTCTAAGGCTCCAGTCTATGCCTCTTTGGCCTTAGTGTGCTGCCCACCTTGCTGGAAGAGACTCCAAGTTGGCCATGTCCACTCAGTCACATGACTCCTCCAGCCATGCTGACCCGGTCTTTAGGACAAACCAGTTGTTAAATTAGTTGGAGCCTATCACTGCTTAGAGGGAAATAGCCAATGTTCTTCTTCCAGTAGCCATTGCCTTATTATATCTGATTCAGTATAGCTTTTTCTATTCATTCAGAGAACAAGGACTATATGTTTTTCCATAGAGTCTAGTTCCACCAGTTAGTGTGGAATAGTGTGGAATTCTATAAACCGTACCTTTCCTTGTTTATACTTCCATGTTCAACATAATATTGACATGCTGTCTCCTTAAAGGTTTCTCCAGATGGTGTGGGAAGATCAGGAGATAGTGGGGTCATTTTCCATAGTAACAATGCATTGTGATCTTCCACCAGGCCCTTTTCACAGCAATGATCAAGGTTATGAGATATATCATTTTTGTGCTTACAGACATATTCTGACAGGTCTGCCTGTAAGAAAAGAGAGAAATTGGTCCTTTAAAGAAAGATGGGTGGGTTATAATGTGTGGAACTATGGATTATTGCAAAACCCCTTTGAGGCTTTTTCCAGAGAAAATTAATAACTCTGAACAATTAACTCTTCAAAAAGATCTTGCTCTGACATAAATATATTAAATAAATTTATTTATTTATTATAAATAAATATTTTATGGATCTATCTCATAGTACTATTTATTAATGGTGATATAGTGTCATATTATAATAAATGTAATTAATAACAATAAATTTAATTTGAGGTATAGCGAATTACCTTGACATGGGTGTCGGGCTTCTGTGCTCTAAAGAAGATGAGAGCTAAGTTGGAGGTTAATTATACTAGCAAGGTCTCATCAAAGGAGTCCAACATTTTTTTATTCCATAAAAATATACTGAGATGTCAATTACAAAAACCCATTACATGTTTGGTCATTTCCCAAGTCAAGAGGGACTGGGCTAGATGTTGGAATTCCTGGACAGCTGGTGAAAAATGGGCTACAGTACTCAGGACCTTTGCTGAGTAACCAGGGCTAGCAGGTGCAGACTACTGGAAGGAAAGTGTTTAACCATTACAAATATACAGCAATTGAATAGAAATAATAATAATAATAATAATAATAATATAATAATAATAATAATAATAATAATAGAATACAGAAAACGTGATAAAATCAAGAATGGAGAGTTGGCAGAACAAAGCACTGCATGGTCAATTTCTGGAAAAATAAAAGATAAAGTGGACAGTGAACAAACTTGGTTATGGTTAACAACAGGTACATTAAAGAAAGAAACAGAGTCACTAATCCTGGCTGCGCAAGAACAAGCTATCCACACAAATGCCATTAAGGCCAAAATTGAAAAATCCTCTGATGATGCCAAATGCAGACTTTGCAAAGAAGCTGATGAAACTGTTGATCACATACTCAGCTGCTGTAAAAAAAATCGTGCACTTATAAATTGCGGCACAATTCAGTAACACAAATGATCCATTGGAATTTGTGCAAAAATTATAATATTAAAACAGCAACAACTGGTGGGAACATCAGCCTGAAAAAAGTCACCGAAAAATAGATGGTCAAGATCTTGTGGGGTCACAATCATAGACATCGCAATACCAGGTGATAGCAGGGTTGCTGAGAAGGAACATGAAAAAATCACAAAATACCAGGACTTAAAATTGAAATTCAATGTCTATGGCACAAACCAGCAGTGGTAATTCCAGTGGTAATTGGCACACTGGGTGCTATTCCAAAGCACTGGAATTACATTTAAAACAGTTAAAATTGACAAAATCACCATCAGTCAAATGCAAAAAGCTGCACTGCTTGGATCTGCACGCATATTACAAAATACGTTACAACGTCCTAGGCCCCTGGGTGGGGCCCGACTAGTAATCAGTGCCAAATCTGGCAAAACAACTGGCCGCTGTGATACAATTCTACAATAATAATTATCATCATCATCATCATCATCATCATCCATCATCATCATCATCATCATCTTTGGTGAGATTCACAGCCTTTGGGGGCTGGTTGGTAGCTCAACAGCTCGAGTCCTCACCAAGTCCCGTACTTTGTGATTTTTTCTTGCTGTTTTATCTTCAATTTATGCATCTCCAGGTCAATGAACCATACTTTTTTTTTCTTTTCAACTATTGATATTCAGGTGTGTTTAGGCCAAGTGCCTGTCAGTCTGAATTCTGAAGTCCCCACAAGATCTTGACTTTCTCATTCTCTAAAACCTTCTGACCTGATGCCTCCCAGTGGTTTTTGCTGTACTCAAATCCAAACTTTTGGCACAATTTCCAGTGAATGATCTTAGCAACCCGGGTCATGGCGTTGTAGGTAGTCAATTTGTGAAATTTTGCTGCATCCACTGATCAAGTGGTTGACTGTCTTATCTTTCTCATTACAGAGGCGACATTTGCTGTTGGTGGTAACATGTCGAATTTTGCCTTCATGCAGTTTGTGGCTAAGGCTTGTTCTTGAGCTGCCAAAATAAAGTCTTCTGTTTCTTTTTCAGTGCTCCTGATATTAACCAGTTCCAAGTTAGTTTGTGGTCAGCTTTGCCTTCAATACTTTTCAAGTATTGGCCATGCATGGCTGTTGTTTTTCCAATTTTCAGCTCGCTTCTCAATTACTTCTTTCTTATATTCAGCTTTTAACTTATTAATTAATTAATTAATTTTATATTATTATTGCTGTTATTGTTGTTGTTGATTTGACTAGTCAGCCAAATAGGTAGACTGGATTTGGAATTTTGTCTACCTACTGAGTCCTTTCCAAGGACCTGGGATATGTATCCAAGGTGCCTATTACTACATTATTACAATATTATTGGTATTACCTTTGGTTGCTTTTGCTACAATCATTCTATTTTATATATGTGATAGGCACCTGTAACTACAGGAGCAATTTAGCATCTTCATTTTCTTTGACTTTCTCTATTTTATGGTCCCACCAGTCTTGCTTGCAGGAAAATGGTATTTCTTGCAGATCTTCCAGGGTACTATTGTTGTTACTTTGTCATGCTTTATCAGCATACTTCATCATGCTGTTGCTTGTAGTTAATTTGGACAATCTTCTTACAGCAGCTAAGTAGGTGGTCTATTGTTCTTAAGCTTCTTTGCAGAGATGGAATTTGCTATCCGTATTATCTTCACATTCTGGCTTTGTATGCATTTGTCCTTAAGGCTTGGTCTTGTGCAGCCAGAGTTAGCCCCTTTCTTCAATTTTCCTGATCTTAGCCATTTCCAGGTCCTGTTATTATCTACTTTCCCTGCTATTTTTTTTTTAAAAAATAGCAATAGCACTTAGACTTATATACCACTTCATATTACTTTTACGGCCCTCTCTAAGTGGTTTCCAGAGTCATCATATTTCCCCCAACAATCTGGGTCCTCATTTTAACTACCTTGGAAGGATGGAAGGCTGAGTCAACCTTGAACTGGTGAGATGTGAACTGCCAAAACTGCAGCTAGCAGTTAGCTGAAGTAGCCTGCAGTGGTGCACTCTAACCACTGTACACCTCGGGTCAGTGAGGAAGTATATACTGACAATGCTATGCTTGTCTTCTCATGAAAGATTTGCATTTGATCTTTCTTGTACTCTGTATGCTTTCCTAGTACACTAGCTTCAGTACATGTTTTTCACTATCCTTCAGATATTTTCCAATGCAATACCCTTTTTTATTCTTCAACCATCTGATGTACTTGCAACATTCCATGGTCACCCATTTTCTTGAAGTTCTGTCAATGTCACTGTGTAGATGAAGGGTATGATTCATTTGTCATTATTTTTTTAATCTTCCTATTTCTATTCCTCTCCCATTCTAGCACCATTGATCAGCACCTGTGCCTTCCATCAATCTTTGCACAAACCTTCTGATGTTTCTACTGACTCCTGATATTTCTAGGCACTTGATTATCTAGTCATGTGGCAAGAAATCAAATGCTTTCCTGTAATCAATCCATGCTTCATTGAAATTGGTCTCTGTTCTGCAGTTTTCCAGAATCATCTTGTGAATTAGAAGTTGTTCTTTGTTTTTCTGCCCAGAGTTGTACTGTTTCTTCCTTGTAGTTACTGACTGATTTACTTCCATTTCTTCATTGAAGAATTGGTAGAAATGTTTCTGATTGGATCGAAACTCGAGATTCTGCCTATAGTTTGCAATTCAACTCTCGTATTTGCTGATCTTTTAGCTATAGATGTTATTGCTGCTTTATTATTTCAAGTGCTTCTTTCATCTTCTAGTGATGATGAAAGTGGCATTTCTTGACTAGGTACTCTTTGGTCTACTTGTTCTTCAGCTGTTTTCTTTCATCTCTTCTAGCTTCCTTACATCTGATCTTACAGCTTACCAATTTTATTTTCCAGTGTGATCTTCTATTTTGGTGCTGTGCCATTTGGTTTTCTTCTTATTTATTGATTTTGCACCCCAGATATTAAGTTATAACTGCAGCTGTATATACATTGGTTGTTTCTTGTAGTGAGCTGGTGCTCATGTTTGATATCATAGTATTGGCATCCTTTAATGCTTGTCTGGCTATTTCTTTGGAACAAGCTTTAATACAGACAGCATTTTTCTGATGTTTTTGTGCTGTTCTAGAAGCTGTTATTTTTTGTTTCAATTCCACTTCTTTAGTTAAAGAACTTTGTTATTTATGATATCACAGCTATCTCCTTCTTTTCTTCCACCTTTTTTCTATCTGCTTGATTGCAGGATCTGCTTTTTGTTATATCCTGATGATTTGAGCTTAGGAAAATGTGACTTGTTGAAGATCAGATAGCCAGCTTATGTGCCTCAAGGAGAACCAGAACCTGGGTCTCTCTATTCTTATACCAAGAAATTAAAGAAGTCTCCTATCTATAATCATATATTATATAGTAGCAATCCTCAATTGTTTAAACAGAATAAAAACATACCTACACACACACACACACACAAACACACACACACACACACACACACGTGTGTGTGTGTGTTTGTGTGTGTGTGTAAGTACAATGTTAAGAATTTAGGACATTGGAAGATAAGAACTTTGAAACATCACCAGGGAAATGTGAAAAATTCAAAAGATGGTACTAGAAGAAAAGACCAGTCAAAACCAAACTAAAACAAAACAAAAATATTGAGGTTGAGATAGTGTGTTTAAGAAGCCATCACTTAACTTTGTACATTATATTGGGTATATTCATTGAATGAGTGCCTTATCCGTTTAAAAGCATTTGAATGTTTTGAATTTTTAAAAAAACCCAGCTCCATAAAATCAAACAATTGACCACAAAAGAGCCTCCTTAGCACTTTCATATCCATATATCATAGGCTTGAAACAGCAGAAATAAAAGAAATACATCTTACTCTGTCAAGTAAAGTCCCCAATGAATCCCCCTTACAAGTTGCTTCATGGATGTGTACAACTTCTTTAGCAATATGGGTTAAAATTTCTAGATTAGCATTTATGAACTTTTCTGCTATCTGGATAAATTTTCTAGAAATAAAAGCAAAAAAAAAGGATTAGGGTTATTTCAGAGCAAAGATTAAATGTCTACAATGTACATTATTTCCACAATATCATATACAGCTAGTCCTCAACTTATGACCACAATTGAACTCAAATTTCTGTTGCCTAAGCGAGACAGTTGATAAGTCAGTTTGCCCTATTTCGCAAACTTCCTTGTAAAGTGAATCTCTGCTGTTATTAGCTTAGCAATATGATTGTAAAGTGAATCTCTGCTGTTATTAGCTTAGCAATATGATTGTAAAGTGAATCTGGCTTCTACATCGACTTTGCTTGTCAGAAAGACACAAAAGGTATATATGCTGGTTGCTCTGGGACAGTGCAACCAGCATATATACATGCCAATTGCCAGCACCTGACTTTTGACCACAAGATAACACAGGTGATAACACTGTAGCTTTGATGTTTATGAATATTCCAAGTATTAATCATATCTTTCAAAATATTTCCACATCACTTTTTACCAGCCAACACATACACACACACACACACACACACACACACACACACACACACATATAACATCAGTTTTCAAGAATTTTGAAAAACTGCTTAACATCTCTAGTTATTCAACTTGCTATTTTAATACTAAGCATATTGCTCTATAGGTATTGTTTAGCAACCATAATTGAGACCAACAATTGGTTGTTAAGTGAAGTCCTTTCTAAATGAAACCATAACTATGCTTCTGATCTGATCTTCATTTCTATTGTAGTATAAAAGTATATATGAATTATACATAAAAATTCCTAATGGTGGCTCACCCTTCCTTCCTTCCTTCCTTCCTTGTAATTTAAGCTCCCCATATGAGATCTTTTGTTTGTTTCAAAAAGTATATGGATAAAATGGTATATGGGAATGGATTTGGAAGACAATAGTCTAGTCAACCATCTCAGCCCACATAAATAAAAAGGGGAGTGTGAATCACTTCAGAAGGGATCCCCTGTACTTTCCATGAAAATATAAATAAAGGATGGGAGAAGTACTTTCAGATTTGTAAGATTCTGTTATTTAAAGATAGTATTTGTAAGTTTGTGCTTTTCATCTGCACTATCTAAAACAATTGGTTATAGCAACATATTAATTTATAAACCTTTACAGGTCTTTCCCAGATTGTCAAAATAGAAAATTGTTGAGGCCAAACCTTGTCATTATTCACACTATTTTGAAATGTCTTGTGTCTTTGAATAAATAAAACTTGAAGAATTATAAAAAGCCTCTTTATTCCCGTCAGTCTTTGGAGATGATCCCTGGAACTTTCTCTTATCAATCAAATAGCTTAATTTGTTTCTACCCGCTTTCCCTCTTGAGGTATTTCATAGACAAGGGCAGAATCAATGAACATTTTGTCAATAATATCAAAAAAGATATTGTCTGCTTATTATCAGTTTTCACTTCCAGAGTCTCTTCTGAATATGCCTGGTTGCTACTCTTCCAGATAAACCAGATAGGACAGATGACAAGATGAATTAATTCTCCTTTATTTTATAGCTACATCAACAATATTTCACAAATCTGAATTCAAAGTACCACACCCCTTTTAACCTTCAGTTAGTTTAGAGTGGGTCTTTTCTAAGCATTTTCCTCTGCCTGTTAAGCCCTGGATTTCTATCTTTTCTGTTTAATTATTTGCTATGCAGTAATACTGGACTTTCCCCAAGGGACTAATAAATTTGTTTTGGATACAGAATAGTTAAAACCTATTAAAATCTGCTCAAGACAGTCCCAAAGCCTATTTTAAGAATATTGTTATATTTGATGCATGTTCCTAGGATTTCATTCCTCACTCCAATCTCAAATAAATTGGACTTACAATTCATATAAAGTTTCCTTTCCATAATTTTCCAGATTGAAACAAGTGTTCTCCTGTTCATCAATAATTTCCCTGGCTTTGTTTCTGACCACTGTTGCCTATTACAAAACCAAAAGAGAAAATAAAATATTTTGCATTATTGTCCAGTAAATTGGGAAAACATATATAAGAAAAGAGATTAATAATAATAATTGCATCTTGGGTGAATTCCCAATTGCAAAAGGCATTTTACAGTTACATTTTATATCTTTATGCTATTTTAATATAATTTATATTGTTTATATTTGTACAGAATTATTAGAGTTGCAATGGCCTCACTTGATATAAAACAACTTATGATGAATCTTGAAGGAGTAAATACTGCAATTGTTTTCTATAAAATTTCAAGTTGCAAAGTAAAATACCTTTCCTTCGATGCAGGTATCTTTTCAACTTCTTTACAGCAAGTTTCCAATATTTTATCAAAGCTTTTAGTTGCTGCAGAGAGTACAGTAACTGGTGCTCTTGCATTTCTTCTGGAGATCTCATAAAGATGGCTATAAAAAATAAACATGTGTCTGTGTGTTTATATTATAAAAAAATAGACAGATGAAAGTTTTTTTTAAGTTAGTCAACAGTGCTGTTCTCCAATAACCTAATGAGGAAAAAATTCAGATTTGCTATCTAATGGATAGTAGACGTACACAACAATAAACCTAAAATAATATGGTGACGGAATTTTGTTTGCACTGCAACATCCTTGTACTTTTAAATTGCTGCTACTATGGGGCAAATGAAGATTAAATCTTCTCATTTTAGTTAGTATATATGTCTGTGCACATGTTCTTATACTCACTTTTATTGAAATAATAGACATAACAAATAGCATCACATCTTTCTTACCATCGTTAATATTTCCAAAATTATCTAACTGCCCTGCACTGCATCAACAGATATGTGCTGTTGGAATGTTATAGAATGAACCTTCCTGGAAGAAGCAAGGGATAGTTGAATGAAACTGTAAGCAAGAATACCCTGTTGGAAATAGTCAATAAAGTTCATATATTGTTTGTGTTTGATAAATGAAATTAAGAATCAGTATGTGTCATTCACTTAAACAAGATCTACTGATTTTAAGCTGCAACCTTTAGCCAATTGACTTACTGGGCTAGAACATCATTTCTGTCATTGTGATATGCTTGGCAAGCTTCTTCTGCAGTAGGACGAACAAAGGGAGAAACACTTCCGATTGCTGAATTTTATGGGACAAAACACATTCATGCCTTTCTGGATCAGACTTAGCACAACAGTCATTAATTCCATATTTCTTGGAAAACTCTTCATCATGGCAAAGCAGGTCCAGGAAAACTATACCCTAGAGAACAGAAAAATATGCTGCCTAAATAAGCATTATTTAGCAGTAATTTATAATATATATATATAACAAAATAGCATCACATCTTTCTTACCATCGTTAATATTTCCCAAATTATCTAACTGCCCTGCCCTATATATATATGGTTAATTAAGATAAGGTTTAGATTTATTGGTTTTGTATGCCGCCCCACTCCCGAAAGACTCCGGGCGGCTCACAATAAAACATAATATAATATCCATATTCCATTAAATCTTGTTTAAACCAGGTCATATAAGATTAGAATCTAGATCCATATATGGGAGATCAGATGTTTTCTGCTTGCTTATCTGTACACACTTTTCCTTCAAAGAACACATTAAAAGATAAGAAATGTTTTATTTAAAAAAAAAAAAAAACCTTGTTAAGCAGTGTTTTTCTACCCATCGTTTTAAAAATGTCCGAGTGAATCCAGGAAGATGGAAGAGGCAGAAGGGCTGGAAGTGTGTGTGCTGTTCACATGCTGTGAGTTTTAAAAACATCTGAGTGAATCCAGAAAAAGGGAAGAGGCAGAGGGGCTAGAAGTGTGTGTTCCTATAGTACCTTAAAGCCCCTCTGCCTCTTCCCTCTTCCTGGATTCACTCAGATTTTTTTTAAAACCCACAACCTGTGCACATGCACACACTCTTCTAGCAGCACCTCTGCTTTTTCCCTCTTCCCCAACATCCTCCCCCCCCCCACCCCAGCCACTCAACAGTTTTTTCTTCTTCTGGTTCTTCCTCAGAGAACATTTCGGCAGCATGGTGAGGATGGGCGGGGCGAGAGAAAGAGCAAATGAGCATTCTGGTATGGGGCCTCCTGACCAATGGGTACAGGAAGGCATGCTAAATTTCACCATCCGGTATGGCCATACTGGGCCATACCGGTTGAAACCCACCCCTGATTCATATATAATGTATATAGTTGTATGTACACAAATGCATGATACTTCAAATTGTCAAAGTTATTATTGTAAATTTCTTTCTGTTTAAATACATCTTTCATTTTAAACTATTTTGCTAAACTAGCTTTTACTAGAGAACTAGGTGCTAACTTATAGTTCTCTTTTCAATAAAGAATCCTTCATTACCTTTGTATCTCAAAAATTTCCCAAAACTAGAATCTTTCAAAAAGATTCTAACAAACCAAATTAATGAATTTCATACTATGAACATTATTTTTACCTATTTATTGCTATTTTCTTGAAATAAAGCAATATTTCTAACATTGAAATCTCCAGGTATGCGGATCATTTGAATACTTTGAATTGACAGCAATGGCCATGCTATCTGGTAAATTTTGAAAGCTGAATTTGTATAGATCTCAGAGTTTCCAAATTGGGGGGGTCTCAAAGTTAAAAGGTACAAATACTTACCAAAAAGTAAGTAGCTCTGTCTTTATTGATTACATTTGCATAGGACTTCCAGTAAAAAGAGGCAAAGTCATGAATTTTGGATATAATAACCGAGTCCTCACATTGTGTTATGTTTGTTTTATTTTGGAATACCATATGACCTCGCCATCTGTAATTTGTCTGATAACCCAATTTAATAAAATGTAGCTTAATGCACTCATGAGTAGTGTTGGGGGTATCACAGCAAGACAAGGCAGATAGTGAAACTTGTTTCAAAGTTTGAAGGACAGAAATGTTAATGATTCGGAGAAGGGCCAGTGTCTCAACAGTATGCAAACGAACTTCAGGGCTCCGGAGGAGCTACAATATCCTAACACTCTGGGGGGCTCATTCGAGCTTGAAACTGTCTTGGAGGGACAATGAGGAATGAGAGCACGGGCAGAAGTGAAGGGGGGCACCACAAATCACTTTGAACATCTGCAATAGCTTTCAACCCAGATGGGAAGGAAGACAGCCATTGCGAGTTGTCAAAAGTCAAGGCGGCTTCACAAAAAGAGAGAAAGAAAGTGGCTTGAAAACATCTGGGTGAGATTTTGGGAGGATGGTCTGAAGAAATAGAGAGCAGTCTGGATAGAGTTGATTGTCAGTAAAGTTTTTAAATTTTGATATTGATATTTGGAGAAATTGAGCTCTGAAATTTTCTTCTTTCCTAACTAGTCCTTTAAGAATCAACAGTGCCATCTAGTGGCAACAGAAAGAAAAAATAACATTGAACACATGGTTTGATAAATAGACTAATGATAAGAACTGCTACATAAGACAAAACACTAGCTGTGAATTTATCTTGGGCGCTTTTGTTTTTCCACTTTCCTGATTAAAAAAAGAGGGGGGGGGACCAGGTCCCGATGGTTTAGCAGTGGAATTTTATAAAACATTACAATATGTGCTAAGTAACATCATGCTAGAAGTATTCAATGGAGGCAAAAATACTGGATTCTTGGTTGGAGACCTATATAACTCTTATCCCAAAAGAAGAATGACTTGCAGCAAATAAAGAATTATAGACCAATTTCTTTATTAAAAGTAGATTATAAAATCTTTGCATTGATAATAGCCGAAAGACTTAAAACATTGTTACACTTAGATCAAAATGGTTTTTTAACCAAGAGATAAAATTAGAGATAATATGTGAATTATATTGAACGTATTAGAATATTATGAAGTACAACCCTCGGAAACAAAAGGCATTGTTATTTTTGGATGCACAGAAAACTTTTGATAATATAAATTGGCAATTCATGATAATGCAACTGCAAATGATGGATTTTGGGGAGGGATTTATAAATATGGTTAAAACTATTTACAAAGAACTAAAGTGATGGTAAATGGAGATATGGCAGAAAAAGTGCTGATTAGAAAAGGGACCAGGCAAGGGTGCCCGCTATCTCCACTATTATTCATATTGACACTAGAAGTTTTGAACAGAACGATAAGACAAGGAATGAAAGTTAAAAAGGAAAAATATAAATTGCAAGCATTTGCAGATACTTAGTACATATTATTGAAGATCCAATAGAAACAGGTCCAAAACTACTAGAACAAATAGAAGAGTATGGAGGAGTGGCAGGATTAAAAATTAATAAGGATAAAACAAAAATTTTAGTGAAAAATATAACAGAAAAACAGAAAAGAGAAATAATGGACAAATTAGATATTCAAATGGTAAAAAAAGTGAAATATTTGGGAATTTGACCTCGAAATGTGTAACTATTAAGGAAGATAATTATTATAAACTAAGAAATCAATTGAAATGAAATATAGAGAAATGGAAAAACTTACAACTATCAATAATGGTAGAATAGTGGTAATTAAGATTAATATATTACCAAGAATATTATTTTTATTTCAACAATACCAATAAAACCGGAAAAAAGTACTTCAAAGAACTAAATAAAACAATAGGAAAATATATTTGGCAAGGAAAGAAAGGGAGAATAAATAGAAGAATGCTACAACAGATTCTTGGATTAGAGGTGGATATGGTGAACCAAATTGGGAATTATACTATCAAGCAGCAACTCTTATGTGGATAAAATAATGGCTATTACTAAGAAATGCAAGGTTACTATCCTTGGAGGGACACAATATACATTTTTGGCACACATTTTTGTGGTATGGGAAAAATAGAATACATGGTTATTTTCAGAGACACTATGTAAGAAATGGTTTATACGCAGTATGGGAAAAAAATAAAAGAAAAGCACTATATGGAAGTACCAATGTGGCTCTCCTTGGTAGAGGCTTTGACACATGGGAATACTACTAGTATGAAAAGGTATTAGATTCAAAGATATATTAACAGTTCAGGGAGAACTAAAACAGAAGAAAGAATTAGAAGAACAAGGAATTGATATAGGAAGGTGTAAACAAGTGCAAATACAAACAAGATATGAGAAAGGTGTTAAAGAGTGTGGTTTTTAATATGGAAAACTCAGAATTAGGATACTCATGGAATAGATGAAAGAAATGATTAAAAAATTGTATAGTTATCTACTTAGAATATACCTAGAAGAAGCAGTTAAAGAAACAATGATAACATTTGGAAAAAAAACTTTGGATACACAATAGAACTAGAAAAATGGCAACAACTATGGAAAAGGAATTCTAATGTAACAATGGCAATGACATATAAAGAGAATTTATATAAAATGTTTTATAGATAGCACATGACACCTGAAAAATTAGCAAAAATGTTTAAGGATAAATCAGTTAAAAGTTTGAAATGTCACCAATTGCCAGGAATGTATTATTATATTTGGTGGATGTGTAGGGATGCAAAAAAGTTATTGGGTTAAAATACAAACATGGTTAGAGAAAATGATAAATAAACCAATGGAGTTTAAGCCAGAGATATTTTTATTGGGTATTCTACCAGAGAAATACAATAAGGAAGATTCATATTTCATTGCACAAATAATAACAGCAGCTAGAATTGTATTTGCACCAAATTGGAAAGCAGACAAAATCCGATCAGAAGGGGAGGTAATAACGAAGATATTAAGACTGTGTCTGTGCAGAAATGAATAAGCTGTCATTGAGAATAAAGTAAAAGGAGGAATCAGTGTACTTCAGGACATAGGGATGATTTTATGAGTGACTTGAAAAAGATATAAATAGAAAGAATAAGGAACAAACATGAAATAAGAATCTCAGATGACACATGACTTAAATAGGGGGAGGGGAAATAAGAAAATATCAAAATGTAAATATACAAGCAGAAAAATAATATGAATTGACATATGTTAAATACAATTATAAGAATGTATATCTAAGAATGAATGTGAAAGGAAAAGTAAAAAAAATCTTTTTACAAAAAAAGTTAATTATTTTGATTCGTAGAGAAATTGTTTTCTTAGGATGGATAGAAGATGGATAGGGTTAATGCACTAATTTTACTCTTAAAAGTATGTAGACAACAATTTTACTCTTAAAAGTGTGTAGACAACAAGGAGCTAAACAGAATTTTAAGTATTTAGTTAATCAATATGTCTGTATATCCAATTTAGCTTCCAAATACTTACCAAAGGCTTTGTACATTCTGGGCTTGAATATTGATTATCAACACATTTCTGGTGAATAGTTTTAACATTTGCTGACAATGTTTTCAGCTCCTCAAGTGTGGTATTTGGTAAAGCTTGAGCAAATAAGACTAAAACACTGGACAAAAGTACAGATTATTAAAAATACAATCTGTGAATAGCAGTATATTCAACATAGAGTCCTTGGTCTCTGAGCTTGATTGTTCACTTGCAGACATTTATTGCCCAACTAGATAATATCATCAGAGCAGTGACGCACAGTCAGGGGAAGCAGGGGAGGCCACAGTCATCATGAAAAGGGAAAAAAATGTAAAAGGAAAAATGTGAGTGCTGAAATGAGGCTAGCAAGCTGCTGCCTTACCCTGAATAACTGCCTAACTGTTTAAAAAAGCCTCTAAAAAGTGCCTCTACTATGAGGCAGGATAATTGTGTGCCTCATTTAGTCTAGTCTGACTTCTAAGGCATTTTATGATCGCTCGAGCAGAGTTAAGTGAGTGTTAAAAGCCTAAAAAGGTCCCAAGGTAGGTGAGGCACGCAGTTCTTCTGCCTCATAGTAGAGGGCACTCGTTCTTCATGTGACTCAATGCTACCCCTCTTTCCTTTTTCTTCCCTTCTCGCTTGCAATACAGTGACAATAAAAGGGGAGTACAGAGATGTACCTTCATCTCTTCATTGATTTCCCTTTTTACGGGATGAGCCAGCTTCCTGCTTCTTTTATTTTCTGGAGGTCTCACTTCTTTCTCCATTAGCCATTTTTTATTTTATTTTATTTTATTGTTTGGTGTGCGTGTGTGTATGTGTGTTTGTGTGTCACGCATGTATGTGTGTATGGACTACTTGGTGGAGATGAAACGGCTGCTGGTATTATTTGGGAAAAAGCTTTCGGGGGAAGATTGTGGAGAGGAAGGGAGGGAAGACGGGGGGTGGCTTTAGCACTGATTTGTTTCCCTCTCTTTTCCCTTTCTCCCAGTCTCTCCTTCCAGCTCTCTTTCATTTCTCTCTCTCTCTCTCTCTGTCTCTCTTTCTCTCTCTCTCTCTTTCTCCCCTTTTCCTCTTTCATCTCTTTCTTGCATGTGCAAGCAAAATACACCAGGATCATGGTGGCAGGGACAGCAACTCCTTCCGCTGTGCTGCAGAGAAGAGCCACGTTGTGCAGGAGACTCCTCAGTGCTAGACTCAGGCAGCATGAGCTGCGGTCCCCTTCATGTTGGCTCAGGAAGGAGGAGAATGGGATGGCAGCTCATGCTGACCTGAGTGTAGCTCTAAGGAGTCTCCTGCACAGCGTGGCTCTTCTCCACAGCACAGCCAGGTATTCACTTCTCAGTGGTGGCAGCGCCTCCACTGATCCTGCCGCCATGATCCTGGCCCAGAAAAAGTATTTTGCTTGCACACGCAAGGAAGAGATGAAAAGAAAAGGGGAGAAAGAGAGAGAGAGAGAGAGAGAGCTCAATGAAAGAGAGCTGGAAGGAGAGAATGGGAGAGAGGGAAAAGAGAGGGAAATAAATTAGAGAGAGAAGGGGGAGAGGGAGAGAGAAATGAAAGAGAGCTGAAGGGAGAGAATGAGAGAGACAGAGAGGGAAACAAATCAGGGGGAAAGAAAGGAAAGAAAAGAAGAAAGAAAGAAAGAAAGAAAGAAAGAAAGAAAGAAAGAAGGAAGGAAGGAAGGAAGGAAGGAAGGAAGGAAGGAAGGAAGGAAGGAAAGACACTTTCTCAGACCTTTGGTGAAAGCAATGGCAAGCTAGATCTCTTGCCAAGAAAACTGTAGTTTGCCAGAAGGCACAATTGGAAGCAAGTCTGATTTTTTAAAAAGAAATAACAGAGGTGGCAAAGAATGCATCTGAAAATAAGACTATTTATAATTTGGATAACGTATTATATTGTCAACCTCAAAAGGTTTTAGATACTTAATTGTCATCTTCTTCTTCTTCTTCTTCTTCTTCTTCTTCTTCTTCTTCTTCTTCTTCTTCTTCTTCTTCTTCTCTTCTTCTTCTTCTTCTTCTTCTTTTTCCTCTCCCTCTCTCCCCCCCCTCAGAGGAACAGTCATCCCGTGTGGAAAACACAACAAGGAACTCCTCGCTCCTTGCTCTCCCCACATCTCTTTTTTGTTGTTGTTGGCCACTGGTGGTCACCATACAAGGTCCTCGGCGATACGCATTTGCCTGCCACCCCTTGAATGTGCAAGGATGGGACAAAACGGCATGGATCCTTTATTAAAACCCCCTGTGTTACAAAGGCATTTTAATAAAAGATTGTGATGACATCAGTGCCTCACCAGCCATAAACCTCACCGCACATCACTGTATCAAAGCACCATGGATTCCACAGTTCAACTTGAACATTATTTATTTTCTTCTGTTGTAGTGGGTGCAGAAAAGCCCTGAAAAATGCCCGGATTCAAAGGTCTTTTTTTCCCCTTGACCATGAGATTTTCAAGGTCATGGTACTATAGATATATCAAAAATGCTGAATTACAGAGACCTTTTTTTTTTCCTCAGGGGAGAAGAATTGCAATTTTATTTGTGGTTTTAGACCATTTTTATTGTAAACCTTAACTATATTATTATTCTCACTCTGTGTATAGTGTATCTTTTATTATTTATTATTATAATTGATGACACAATTTATTGGCAGACTTACATGGCACCAAAATCATTAGCTGATATTTGAGAGGCTAGTCTGATGGTCCAATGATGATCATCTGTAAGGAAAGTAGTGAACACGTTTTACACATTATTCCAAGCAAGAATTATTATTCTTTGTGCTTTTGGTAAACGACTCTAATTGAGTATGATGATATATTATTTTATGTGAGAACAAATTGATGTATTCCAAAGTTATTGAAAAGAGCTTGTAATCTTCTGGATGTTCTCTTCTCTTCTCTTCTCTCTCTCTCTCTGTCTGCCTGCCTGTCTGCCTGTCCTTTCTGTATTTCTGTCTTTCTGTCTCTCTGTCTGTCTTTTTCTTTTGTAAGTCTGCCCAATAATATAAATAAAATAATTACAAATTAGTGTTGTTTTAAAATTTGATTTCATTTGTAATGAATAAAAGATAGTAATGCATGTAATGCAAAACTCAGAAACTGATGGTATCATACCATATGCAAGAACAAATTGATGTTTTCTAAACTTATTTAACACATTGCAAAAACAGAGAAGATACTGCAATGCTCAGATGTACTCCAATATTTTTGCATATCTAGCAATAAAATAATTAAAAAAATAATTGTTTTAAAGTTTGTTGTCTCTTGTAATGAAATAAATGCGATAATACTTATAATGTAGTTCCCAGAAACTACTTGAACACATCTTATGGTATTCCTTGGCATATATATATATATATATATATATATATATATATATATATATATATATGTGTGTGTGTGTGTGTGTGTGTGGTGTGTGTGTGTGTGTGTGTGTGTGTGTGTTATATATATATAATCCCCTCCTCACAGTGTTTAGATGTCTCAATAGGACTAACTTCTAGTATTTCTTAATAGTCCACTAGATTACTACTAAGTAGATATGACCCAGCTTAGAATTTAGAAATAATTAAAGTCACCAAATTCTGCAGAACAAATAACTTCTTAATATTTTTTATAAGCATCTAGTAAATTTGCAGGATTCTACCTGATTAAAGAGATGCCAGGATCTGGAATAAAGAATGCTATAATTTGGGACATGAAAAATGCACATTCAAAATCATAGTCACATAAATACTATTTTAGATTTATTGTGGGATATTTCTTGCCCTCCAAATATACCTAACCATGACAAGCGTATTCTATTATTTTTTTATAGACAACTCAAATCATCAATCAAACATAATTGACTGGGAAATTCTTGGATACAAATTATGTTGAAAATGCAAAAGATTCATACGATTTTAAGAAAAATAGGGTATAGTCTAGAAAATTCTGTTGAAGGAACATACATTCCCCTGAGGACTCAGATTGATATTGAATTCATAGTACTATGAATTCAATGTCAATCTGAACACCAAATGAAAATCTGAAAAAACTGAGAGTGAGCACAGAAAACACTATACCTGTATTCCGATATCGTCTAGGTAGGTTTTTCAGTTCAGCAAAGCTTACAAAGCAAAGCAAAGAAACAAATATTACCCACTTCATGTTTCCAAATTGTTTGGGGGCTAGACCTGAACAAGGTAGAAAGAACACATGGACAGATGGAAATTTTATACTATATCACACAGGGTTAATCATTACCCACTTTATCCTGTACATATGGAAAGATCAAAAAGAAGACACTTGTAATAATTACTGTAATAAAATATTTGCTCATTTTCTTTGTTAAAGACAAATCTTGGCTGAAGAAATATCCGTGATTTTTTTCCAGAACATGAATAAATAGACTTTTGGCCTATCACATTTCAAAAAAGTAAAGTGAACTGTTTACTCTCTTGCCCTATAACCTTAAACCATTGGAAATTTTGTCCAAAGGTGAATCAGATGGATGTGATTGGATTAGAATGTTTGTGTTCAGAGCAAAGGTCTATGATGTTAATTTCAAGGTTTCACATCTGAGCAAACATTGGCTATTCTGGGCTAAAATCTAATAACTACTAGAATAGCAATGCACATCATCATATGATGTGTGCCTATGTCTATATAAATGGGTGATGTCTTATTAAACATAATTTTATGGAATTTTCTCTCTCTCTCTTGTATGTATATCTATGTTTGTGTGTATATGTGTATGTGTGCATGTTATTGTTATCATTCTAATTTCCAATCAATTCCTACAGGCTTGTAGATCATGATTGTCAAGTTCTTAATTTAACAAAGTGTAACATAGCATAGGACTTGGTTAAATGAGAATTGAAAGAGAGTTCTGTACCACAGCTAGTTCTTTTTTGGGTGCAATTCAAGATGCTGGTCATCGTTTCAAATCCTTATGCAGTACATGGCCATCTCCTCTTGGAAATACAGATTCCCTACTGCATTTCACAACACATCTTCTGTGTCATCCATGTCTTGCAGAATGCTGTGACACTGAATCTTCACTTATCATTAAAGATGAGAAGTTTTTGGGCCAAAATCGGCAGTTCCTGTGAGGCAGCAACCTCATACTCTACCCTCTCTGCTATCCCCCTTCTTCATATGGGATAGTCCAGCACCAGAGGAGGAGAGGGAAAAAGGGGGTGGCATTTTTGTGTGCTCCCATTTCTGGTGTGGCACTCTTTGCTTAATTCTAGCCAGCCTTGCTGGCCCCTTCTCCCTCTCTGCCACTGTGCAATCCATGTGAAGAAGGGAGCTAGCAGAGAGGGGAAGAAGTGTGCCATTGCTGCGTTTGGGATGAGGGGGCCTGGGCTTCTCTTCCTCTAACAGTCAGCTTTCCCAGTCTAGCTTGATGCAGTCAGTCAGTCAGTCAGTCCAGTCAGTCGGGTCGGTCGGTCGGTCTCTCTCTCCTCTCTCTATCTCTCTCATCTCTCCTCCTCCTCTCTCAATCTCTCTCCTCTCTCACACAACCACCACACACACACACACCAACACACACACACACACACACAACCACAACACACACACACACTGGAATATTCATTTTCTCCTCCCCACCCACTGGAGGCCCCTGGATTCCACCTGAATCCTGCATGTTCCATATAGGGTACCACTCACACAAGTGACATAGAGTTGGCTATAACCCCCTCAGTCCCATGACCCTCCCCAGCCACCACCCATAGTCACCCCTACCCACTAAAGCCATTAGGGCAGAGAACCAGTTATTAAAAAGTTTGGAGCCTCTACTGCTTTCAAGGTTCCAAGTAATAACTCCCAACCAAGTAGACTTCAGGGCAGGCAGTTCCTCAAGATCCATTTTATTAGATATAATAAATATTATTGGCATATTGGCACATCTGGAAAACCCAAATCTGAAAGCTCCCAGGTTTTCCCCACCAAAGGAAAATCAATGTCCCTTTCCCTGCACCCAAATGTCCATCACATGGTCCAAATAATCAACTATGCCAACTGGAGATGCTGCCCAGTCACGCCTCTCCAGGTACAGTCTGAACATCCTTGACTCTCAGAGAAAAGAATGTTGTTATGGCTAAATAATTCTACCAACTCCATAAAACTGCCAACCCACTTTACCATAGCACTAAGTGTGTCAGTCCTGAAGGTCCAAAGAAAAGATGACCACCAGGGCTGGCAGAGAGATTTTCACAAATATGGAGTTTTATGGAGGTCATGTAATGTATCCTTCAGCTTTGTCAAACCTAACTCTTAGAGATAATTAAAAAAAAATATTGGTGATCATCTCTCATAGTAAGGATTAAAACATTGGATAGGTTTCAGATTAAATCATATATATGAACATTAAAGACAGTCTGTTTGACATAGTTATTAAGGTATCAAACTAGGAACCAGGAGTCTAGCCCCCACATTAGGCACAAAAAGCTAGCTGATTATTTTGGACTAGTCATTCTCTCTAAGCACTAGGAAGGGAAAGGCAAACTACTTCCAAAAAACCTTTGCAAAAAAAAATGCATGGACTTGTTAAGGGAGTATTTGGGAGTAAAAGAAACAGATTGGAACATCACAGACACACATTATGCAGGACAATCAAAATTGATGAAGCTAAAACTTGCATTAATTAAGTTTGATGGTATAGAAAATGACAATGCCTAAGTATTAGTCAATGGTTTCATTTATTAAAAAAAAAATGATGTCTGCTACTCTTTTAGAAGTCTAAATTTAGACTTCTAAATAGCTTCTTAATGGACACCGGATGAACCCTGTATATGTGTATGAACTAGGGGTGGGTTTCAGCTGGTATTGACCAGTACGGACGTACTCGTTGGTGAAATTTTTGCCTTCTGGAGGCAAAAGAATGCTGTGACACGACTCTTCATTTGTCATTAAAGATGAGAACGTTTTTGGGCCAAAATCGGCAGTTTCTGAGAGGCAGCACTCTACCCCTCTCACACTCTACCCTCTCTGCTATATTCTTCATATGGGATTGTCCAGCAACAGAGATGGAGAGGGAGAAGAGGGTGGCATTTCTGTATGCTCCCATTTCTGTGTGGCACTCTTCGCTTAATTCTAGCAGCCACTGCTGGCCCTTTCCTCCCTCTCTGCCATGGGCAATCCCATGTGAAGAAGGGAGTGAGCAGGGAAGGGAGAAGTGTGATGTTGCTGCTTTTGGGTGAGGGGGCCGGGAAGCATCTGGGTCCAGCTTATCCAGCTTCTCTTCCTCTCACAGTCAGCTTTCCCAGTCTAGCTTGATGCAGTCAATTAGTCAGTCAGTCAGTCTGTCTGTCTGTCTGTCTCTCTCTCTCTCTCTCTCTCTCTTTCCCTTTTCCTCCCTCAGCATGCATCCCCCCAATTGGAAATGAGGTGACTATGAAGAGAAGGGAGCATGCCTTGCAGGAACAGAAGAGGAGTTTGGCTGTTGGAAAAACCCGGCATGTAACTCCCCTTCTGTTCCTTCTTCGGCTGTTTGAAGAACCACGCGGGGCATGCTCCCTTGTCTTTGACAGGTGCCTCCTTTCCAAATGGAATTATTTTTATGAAACAGTCTGTATTGGTTCTTTCCACAACCTCCACACACACACACACACATAATTTAAATCCATTATTCAATTGATGAAGAGTAGGTCATGACATTCTTCTCTGTGACATCCTTTCAGTATTTGATGAATGCCGTTAGGTTTCTTCAACAAGGTCATTGTGAGAAATATGTTAGGCATTACCGTATTTTTCAGAGTATAAGACACACGTTTTTTCTTCAGAAAATAGATGAAAATCTGGGTGTGTCTTATACACCGAATACAGCATTTTTTGCCTCCCAAAGCCCCGCCCCTTCATCAAATGGCCGTGCATACCCTTATGAAGGCTTTCAAAAAACTCCTGGGGGCTGGGGAGGGCAGAAATGAGCAAAAATGGGCTGTTTTTGCCCCCCAGGCCACCAGGAGCACTCTATAAGCTTCCATAGGCTATGTATGCAGGGGTTTTTTTTTGACAAAAATGGCCCATTTTCACAAAGAAATTTGCCTTTTTTTGCTCATTTTTGCCCCCCCCCAACCTCACAGGAGCACTCTGCAAGTTCCCCCACCAAGGCTATTCATGCCTTTTTTGGGGGGGGGAAACAGACCCCATTTTTGCAAAAAAAGGGGCTGTTTTGGGGAGGTTTGCAGAGTGCAAAAACTTTTTTTTCCCTTTTGGAAAGCTCTTTAACTGATTGATGAGAATTACATTAATCAAGTGCTGTGCCAGCAGAACACCTACCTATCTACTGTATTCTCTCTCACTCTCCCCCTCTCTATCCTCTATCTACCTACCTACTTTTTAAAAAATCTGTCTCTTCAAAACCTTGGTCCATCTTATACCCTGATGTGTCTTACACTCCAAAAATATGGTAGTTGTACAAAGTCACCCAGATTGACTGCATACTGGTCAAGCATTGTAGCAGGTCTAAAGAAGATGAGCTGATTCTCAGGCTAGCTTCAGTCTATCTGGGAAGAGGTTAATTCTATTGATCCTGATGAAGATGATCTCCCAAGAAATAACATGTAACTAAATTCTGGAGATGGTGATTTTTTATTTGAGAGAAGAATTCATTTATTCAACAAGGCATTGCTAGACCCAATTGTGTTGAACTTACAAGCTGCTAGTTCAAACTTTTAGGGATGAAATCAGGAAGATTAAAGATTAGGAAAAAGCTTGAAAAAAAGAAGAAGAAAAGGAATTCAATTATTAGTTTCAGACTTACTTTAACTCCATAATTGTTTCCTTCCTTTGAGAAAATTGCAAGACCAATTATTTTCTTCCAGTAGTTTGGCCTATTCTCTTCAATTCAAGTGCATAAGGTTCAAATAAGCTTCCAGCAAGTTCCTGAGGATTAATTTAAAGTTTAGGTACATTCAAAGGCATCCCTAATGTCTAATCAATTACTTTTTTCTTTGTAACAGCTTGACATTAACAATGTCCTTTATTAGAGAAGGTTAAATCAAAATAGCTATCATGTATTTCTGCCTTGTATTTGTGCATGCTACATGTAACCCAAATGCTAATGAAGTTTCCTGCACATGCTTCTTTGCACGTACATGATGAATTGCTACCCTCAATAACCCTGAGACCTCTGAACATTGGAATCAACCAAAACATATATACGTCTGTGTGTGTATGTGTGTTTTCTGTGATTATAAAAACAATGTGAACCTCATTTTGATATCCAGTATCAAATACAAATGCTGATAAATTTTCTCCCCTTCTCCCTTTTATACACACATAGCACACAAACACAAAGAGAGAGAGACACACACACAGAGAGAGACAGAGACAGAGAGAGAGAGACAGAGAGAGACAGAGAGAGAGACAGAGGGAGAAACAAACTGCACACTCAGACAAGCATCATCTTGTTTGATGCTTTGATCTCTAGTTTCAACTTATCCAGGAATACTAGATATAGACTTAGTTGCAGAAAAACTATTCCCCTCTGTATAGTGGCTTAAAAACAATCCCTCATACCAACTTTTGTCAATGCAAAACCCTTCAGAGATTTGTAAAGATTTAAGATTGGAATTACCAAAATTTAAAATTTTGTTTTAAAATGCCAAAGATATCACATATATTTTGCCTAAACATTGTTTGGAAAGTAGAAGCAGGTCTCCTTTTATTCATCTTCCCTCCAATTACCAGATATTTATCTTTTTTGTTTCAAATCACGAGTTTGAAAAATGATTGCCATGATACTAGAAAAAGTAGTATTACCATTTATTTTCCAAAGCTTCCATTTTGAAATATTCCAAGATTAGCCTTCCTATGTGGATCCCAGCTTTGCATGTGCGTATTGCAGCTTTGAATTGCATGGAATGTAATTACTCTTAAATAGATTGGCCACTAAATAATATTTTCTTTTAGGTCATCCTGCCTCCAGAAAGGATCTGAAACAGGGGTGAAATTCAGTAGGTTCTGACAGGTTCTGGAGAACTGGTAGCAGAAATTTGTGTAGTTCGGAGAACAGGAAAATACCATCTCTGGATGGCCCCCAGAGTGGAGAGAGAATGGGGATTTTACCATATCCTTCCCCTGGGGTGGGTGGGAATAGAGATTTTGCAATATTCTTCTCCTGGTAGCTGGAGATTGTAAGGTTTCAGATTTATAAATATATAACCTTTACTCAGAAATAAAATATTAAAAAGACAAAACGCAATGAAAACTAATATTTTTCCACTGAGAATATACAGCTTCAAATAACAGCATAAACGTATTTTGAAATGGATTTTTTGAGTTCCACCAAAATGATGATACCTAACTAATTTGAAATTATGTTTGAAAAACATAGATCAGAATATTGCATGTAATGGAATATTATATCAGTATGTATTGTATGGAGTATTATGTTAGTCAGTGACATGCAGTGAGGTTTATGGCTGGTGAGGCACTGACACAATGGTGGGTTTTCAAATTTTTTTATACTTGTGGACTTCAACTCCCAGAATTCCACAGCATGCTCAGTTCTGATTTAAAGCGACATGAATGAAAGTTTCCTTCATTCTTTTTCTTCTCCCTCCCCTTCATTCCTCCCTCCCTCCCTCCCCCCTTTCTCAAACAGACACATGCACACAGAGGTGTGTGTGTGTGTGTGTTTGAAAAGGCAACGTGGCTCTGCCTGCAATCAAATTACATTTGGGAAGGGATCTACACTTGAGGATGAAGTTTGAATTCCTCCCCCTCCCTCCGACCCACACATACCTTTTCCAACTGTTTCAGACAGGATTTCAACTCTGCTCTTGACTGCCATCATGAAAAGAAAAAAAATGTAAAAGGGACCTCAGCAAGAACTGAGGTCAGGCTGAGCTAGGTTGCTGCCAGAGTCACCGTGGATGACTCTGCTTAACTGTTTAAAAAAGCTTCTAAAAAGCACCCTCTACAGGAGGAGGTAGGAGAATGACGTGCCTCACCTATGTCAGGAATTTATAGGCTTTTAACCCTTGCTTAACTCTGCTCGAGTGATCATAAAACTCCTAAAGTCAGACTAGATGAGGCACGTCGTTCTCCAGTTTCCTCCTGTAGAGGGCGCTTTTTAAGAGGCTTTTTTAAACAGTTAAGGCAGACTCTGGCAGCAACTAGCTCAGCCTGACCTCATCTCTTGCCTGTTTTCCTTTTACATTTTTTTTCTTTTCATGATGACAGTGGTGAGGCTCTGCCTCCCCAACCTCCCCACCTCCCCTGACTGATGTTAGTATGTATATGCACAGATCTATAAATGAAGAAACATTATGAACAACACAGGTGCAGATACTGGTATGTTTTGATTACATATGGGTTATATTACTGTCATAAACATATAGATGTGTAACTAATCCCTTAGTGTTTTACTTGATTAAATGTTTTGCTTCTGCTCTCAGTTCATTTTATGACATTATAGATTTAACATAAATTTTTGCTGGCTGAGATGTTTGTGGAAGACTCTGTGCCCAAGTTCACTAGCCTGTCTAACTTTAAATCATCTACAGACTTTTTATTGTGTTGAGTCACTAATGGAAATTGAATGTAAGCAAAGGAGCAGAAATATATGGAAGAAACAGTACTCACTTTTTCTAAAGTACATGAGACTTGGTGAGCATCATCTAAATTACAACATTTCTCAGAATCTTTGCCACATTTCCGGTGAGCTCAATCAGCTCAGAAGGTGGAACCTATGGCATACTTTTACTATATTTGATCAAATATCTGCAAGAAAAGTCAATTAGAAAAGTTTTATGCTGTTTATGAGGCAGGTTTGTAAAAAGCACTAAAGGATGCTAGGGAAAAAAAAAGAATTGCTGAGAGTTGATTTACAGGGTTTTAGTAAAACCCATACAATCTTTCCCTTTGAACAAACTCTAAAGATGCTGACTATGCAAACATATCTCAGCCTTTGCATTATCTTGGGACACACAGAGAAGCACCTGAGTAAATATTAACTTTATGTTGATTTAAATGGTTTATACATGTGGCCAAAAGCTTTATGGAATTTCATTCCTTTGGTGAATCTTACAATCCTTTTATACCTAGAAAACTTTTTTTATTTTAGCACTTAATACTATTAAAAATAGATTCATAGTTACAACTGAAGCCTCTCCTTTATTCATAAGTAGCAAAATTTTTAGAAATTAATTTCCTGAAAAGTCTTCCAAAAAAGACTGAAAATTTCTACAGTTGCAGGAGAACCTCAATATATTTTAAACACTTGATTGAATATTATTTCTTTCTCCCTTGAATACAGACAATTCTGCATCTACAAATGGTTCTGCTTATCAAAAATTACAAATTATCATTCAAAGAAAAGCTTACTCATTTTGGAAGAAGTAGGCTCCTATTTCTTTATAATTATTGCAATTATTCTTCAAAACTTCATTAATCTTGGTAATATATAATTTAATTGTTCCTTCCTGAAACAGAATACACATGGTTTTGTGGTTAAAAAAAAATACAAGGAGCACACCTAGGAAGAATCAATATAAATAATGCTGGAGAAAGTTGGATAAATATATAAATAATTCTTACTCTGAAGAAGGACAAGGGATATTAACAACAATTGAAGATGGGATTGGCAACTTTGTTTTTTCCCCATATTAGAGGCAAATGTGAATGGAAAAGAATGACAAAGATCATGATTTTTAAAGACCTTTTTGCTACATCCATTTTGTATGCAAATGTACTATAAAGTAAGTAGCAAACAAACTGTATCTTCTAATACCAATATACCCCTTTCACAGTGACGTGCAGTGAGGGTACCGTTGGTGAGGCAAGGTGCAGCAGCGGGCGAGAAGCAACGTCCCCACTGCTGTGTCCGACAGGTGTCTCCGTTTATGGCGGACATAAATGTGAGATGCCTGTTGGACACAGCGGCGGGGGTGTTGCTTCTTGCCACTGCCGTGCTCTGCCGCCTTGCCCCCCACCTCCTCCGTCCCCGCCGCAGGATTTCCAAAAGACTCGGCCACTGAAAGTCAGTGTCTGACTTCTACGGAGAAAGGCACATGGAAATTCACAATTGCAACCCACCACTGCTACCGATGGGAGCAAGGACTCCAGGGAGCTTTCCCACCTTCTCCGACTGAGCTGGGGGAAAAAACCACGCGAAGAATCGAAGGCGTTTCTCCTCTGCTGCTGGAGCATCATGCCCCGCTGACCTGGGCATGCTGACCTCCCTCCCCTTTATGCTCCGGTTGCCCCGCGCCCTTGCCTTGGCACGTCCGGACGAACCAGGCATGCAGGTCTCCGACTTAAGGGCCTAGGAGGGGGGATAGAGGAGAGGAATTCCCGGACTGGCGGTCCTCAAGACGCGGACCCATCCTCATGGGATTAAGTGACCAGGGTAAAGGGCTCGACCGTCACCACTCAACTCTTCAGGATTCCTCGTAGCCTATCGGAATGGAGTGCTAACCTCGAAGCTGACCTGGGCACCGCCAAGAAACAGCAGAGCCGCAAGTAGCAGCTGCCACCCGCCGGTGCAGCCACCCATTTCCCTGCGATATGGCTGGAGTGGCTCCACAGGTGGAAGGGCGGGAAGTCTCAGGCTCCGGAGATGCCTTTTGTTTGCCGCTTTCTACTCTGCTCTGCCGCACCCGCCCCTTCTTGTCACCTTGCTCTTATCTCTGTCGCCCTCTGCAGTACGTGAGCCTTCCAGCCCTTGGCAAGCTGCAGGTCCGCGGCGGAACCATTCCCACGAGGATAGGTCCTTCCCTGGGGCTTGGGTGCTCCGGGGTGTAATCCGGCTCGGCCTCTATTCACCGAAATGTGTCCTGATTTATAGCTGGGTGGCATGTTTGCTGCCAGCCACAAACCAGGACATGTTTCGCTGAATGGCGGCCGAGCCGGCCTGGCTTTAAAATAAAATAAATAAAATATAAAAAATGAAAAATAAAAATAATAAGCGGAGGGGTGGAAGAAGCGGAGCTGAGCCTCTTGCCGCTGAGGGCCTGGCTTGCGGAGTGCCAAAATGGGAGGGGGCTTCTTAGAAGACCCCCCCACCCCTCTTTGCCTTTCGCCTCCGCAGCTCTCGCTCCAGCCTCGTATGGGCTGTGGGCTCCTCATTTGAAGAAGTCAAATAAAGTCAATATTTACCACTTTAAATATTCTTCAGGGATTCAGGGAACTATTTATGTTTCAACTAATACATACATGTTGTAGTGAAGAGCGAGCCTCCTCCTTCTCCCCCAATCCTTACTCCTCTGAAGCACTCCCTCCGAAATAACCCGCCCAAAGTAAGCGTGCTCAACTGCAACAACAAGGCATGATTCGCTGTTCCCAGATCAGGAGGCAGGAGAATCAGTGCCTCCTTTGCATATGAATTTTTTGGCTTTTTAACTCTTTCTTAACTTTTAAAAGGTGAAAAATTCCTTATGCACAGGAGGCCCCGAGTTCTCTCACCTCATGCTTTGGTTAACCCTAAGCAGACACAAAGCCACTGTGACTTGGACTGGTAGCAACTATCCTGGCTTTAATTATTTAAAAAATATTCTTTAAATTCTTTCCTTTCCATCAGGAGATTGGTGAGGCCCCACCTCCCTTGCCTCTAGTGACTGCATGTCCCTGCCCTTTCAGATCTAGTTGTTTTCTCCCCCCACAATGTTTTCTTTACAATATTTGTTTTCCTACCACATCTATTCAAAATTCAATAATCTTTAGAAACCTGCAATGGTCATCATAACTTTAGAGTAAGTCTGTGATCAACGTTTCCCTTTTTAAAAATACATACCAATGTCTTTATGGCCAATTCCACTCTGAGCAAGTGACTCCCAAAGTCATTTATATAATAAATAGTAGCAACAACTACTCCTTTCTATAGAGTGCTTTTCATAGAAATATCATGCCACATTCCTACATCAGAACCCAATTGTAGTTTAGATATGTTACAGGATCTCCTAAATTGACATGAAAATGTAACCAGTTCATTTTTAATAGGATGAAGTGATATTTAGGGATTTATAGTGATAATACCTGAAAATTGGCCTGGAAATTGGCCAAGCATTAGACATAAGGCCTGGTGATATAGTCAAAAAAAGCAAATTCCAGAAAACTATCTGACTATTATACATTGCAACGGTTTGATTTCCAATATTCTTCAAAGACTGCTTTACTCAATTTAATCATTGTAATAATCTAAAATCTGACTTTTGGTGAAATAAGTCTCAATCTTGCCTGTGAAATTCTATAAAAGCCAGTCATACACAAAAGGTCACCTAATTTTACTGGATTGTTTCTGTTTAAGAAATGGATGTTAAGAAATCAGTGTTTGTTTGCTTGTTTCTTCGTAAACTTACATAGCAAGTTTAGTAGATTTATGGTAATATAAATCTAAAACTTTGTCAATTTTAGTCATCACCTGAGGCACGAGCAAGATTGTACACAATCAACTAGCCAGCTTCTGTGCCTAAGGGAGGACTAGAACATGGATCTGCATATTCATTCATTCCTTCAATCAATCAATCAATCAATCAATCAATCAATCAATTAGAATAGAACTGGAAGGGACCTTGAGATCTTCTAGTACAACCCCAGTTCAAGCAAGAAATTTGATTGTCCAGTATTTTCTCAAAATCTCAGTGGTGAAGCACTTAAAACTTCTGAAGGCAAACTGTTAGACTGGTTGCTTGTTCTCAAAGTTATTAAGTTTTTCTTTAATTCCAAGTTGCTTCTCTCTTTGATTAGATTCCATTCATTTGTTTTTTGTCTTATCTTCTGGTGCTTTGGAAAATAAGTTGACCTCATGTTGCTTATGGCAGCCCCTCATACTGGAATACTGCTCTCATGTCACCCTTAGTCCTTCTTTTCTCTAGACTGACCATACCCAATTTCTGCAACTACTCTTCATATGTCTTAGTCTCCAGCCTTTAATCATTTTAGTTGCTCTTCTTTGCACTTTTCCCAACATTTTTGGTAACATGTGACCAAAACTGATGTGATTTCACTAAGAATTTATAAAGTGATACAAATAATCCATATGATTTTGATTTTATTTTTATGTTTATATAGGCAAGGATGTTCAAGTCTGTCTTAATCTTGAGGTTGTCTTCTGGTTTTTTCTCTATTCCTGTCAGCTAGACTCATCTGCAAATTGATAAGTTCCCTTCTATTCCCTCATCTAAATCAATTAAAATATATTAAAGAATACTGGGCCTAAGGCGAACCTTGTGGTACCTCACTGCTTACTTCCTCCAGTAGATGTAGTACCATTAAAGAACTACTCATTGAGTACTGTTTGTAAGCCAGTTACAAATCTATCTTGTAGGTTATGCTCAGTAGTGGGATTCAAATAATTTAACAAACTAGTTCTCTGCCCTAATGATTTTTTCCAAGCAGTTCACCAAACTGCTCGAATGTTAACTGGTTTCCCGAAGTGGTGTGAACTGGCGTAAATCCCACCACTGGTTATGCTGTCTATCCGTAGTGGGTTTCAAATTTTTTTAGAACCTCTTCTGTAGGTGTGGCCTGCTTGTAGGAGTGACTTGCCAGCCATGTGGCGGGGGGAGTGGCCAACTTGTAAATGTGGTGAAAATCACTTAACAACACTTCTGAGCCCAAAATGTGGGCTCAGAAACTCTGGCATTTGAAACATGCAAGTCTTAAAGCTGTCAAGTTACAAGATCCTTGCACCCCTAACCCTTTAGAAAAAAACCCCAGGGATGTTCAAACTTGACAGCTTTAAGACTTGTGGACTTCAACTTGTGGACTTCAAATCCCAGAATTCCTCCTCTTGCTCTTCATCTTTCAAATTAGGAGAAATTTTTCATACCAAGTTGGTATGAAAGACATGCATGAACTATGAACAGAATCTTGCACCCCTAAATAAGCAGAATCCTCCCCAGTTGTCAAAAGAAAAGTAAGTTTAAAAACACCAGTAAGAAAATCTGAAATAAATTTTCAAGGGTCATGATCATGATTCCCAAAATGAATCCCCAAAACAAAGAAATAGAGAACAAATGTTAGCATAGCTTCCATATTTAAAAGGATTAGGAATCTTTCTTGAAATTTACAGACCCAAGAATATTTCACATATTCGAAATAAATCTCTTTCAAGATGAGTGATCTTTTTGGTAAATATCATAAAATATAAGAATATATGATGTTGCCACTGCCATCTGGTTTTTGCTAATATAAATAACTATAAACTATATAGGACTCAACTTACTTAACATTTATGTGGGAAATCATTATGAATACAAAAGATGCAAATGGAAGTAAAAAAGAAAATTCTTGGGAGAATTTCCTTCAGTCTTTGGAGATGATCCCTAAATTTTTTCTTATCCATCAAATATCTGTTTTTGTTTCTATCCCCTTTTCACCCTCAAGGCAATTTCATAGACAAGCGGAATCAATGTAGTTGTTATTTACATATACTGTCAGCTTTCAGTAGCATGGACTTTTGGAATCACTGATTGTCAGCCTTTATAAGAAAACCACATGACTAGATGATTGAATTCTCCTTTATTATAAGGTACATTAACAATTTCACAAGTCTGAAAGTAGAAATTTCCTGTTACCACTTTTAACCATTTTAGCAATTAGAGTGGATCCTTTCTAAGTCTTCCTCTAACTGTTTAACCTTTGGGGCTTCCTCTACTCTTGTCTGTTTATTTCATTTGCAGTAATTCTTTCCTTTGTCCCGCAAAGTTATCCACACATTCAATTAGATTGATTAATCTATATTTGGATAGTATCATGCCAACTGAATGGTTGACAGAGAACCCATGTTGCCTCATGAAACCTATTAAAATCTGCTCAAAGCAGCTCCCAAAGACTACATATAGAATTTGGCTATATTTGATGGGAATTCCTAGAAGTTCATTTTCCACCCCATCCAAATGGATAAGACTTACAATTCATATAAATATCCTTTCCATACTTCTTCAGATTGAAACAAATGTTCATCAATTATTTTCCTGAAAATTTTTTTTGGCTTCTGTTCCCTTATAAACAAAAATATATTTTGTTTGCCAGTCAACAATCATATCAGATTAATATTGGCATCAATCATATTTGTATCATACAACACAGATTGGTAAGAGAGATAAGAAAAAAAACTTCATAAATAATAAAAGTAGAATGACTGTGGCAAGAGAAGCAAAGATAGTAGTAACAGTAATAGACACTCTAGATTAAGGTGACCAGACGTCCTGCTTTTGGCGGACACCCCCGCTTTTCAATGCATTTTCCCCATCCCGCCCGCCTTTTTAAAAGGCACGCTTTTTTTGGTGCTCGCAGCTTCCGCCCATCAGCTGCTAGCTTGCTGGCTGGCTCATCGTTCTGTTCTCTATCCTACTGATGAGCCAGCCCAGCAAGCTAGCAGCTGATGGGCGGGATCTGCGAGCGCCAAAAAAGTGTGCTTTTAGCCTTTTACCTCCTACAAATTTAAGCCAGCCCAGCCTGCCGCTCACTGATTGGATTGGCCTGGACTCCAGCCATCAGTGAGCTGGCTGGGATGGGAAATTTTCAGCACTGCGCGAGTCTCCATTTCCTTTCGCCAAAAGACGAAAGAGGTTGCAGCTGCGCTGACTGGTGAGTACTAAGAGCCGCGAGCGGATGGTGTGAGATCGCCACCCGGTAGCCGCCAGAAGCCGCTCCCGGCCGCGGGCCCCTGCCCTGCCGCGTCCAGCGTGTCTTCAACAGCAAGCGGGTTGCCCGCCCGCCTAGCTGCGTTGCCCACACATGCGGGGATTCAAGAAATCCGGCTGGATACTTTGAATCCCGTGCGTGTGGGCAACGCAGCTAGCGGGTGGGGGAGCTTCACTTGAGATGACCATGCTATGCCCTCCATAGCCTGGTCCTCCCAAGCAGAGCCCGCATAGCTGCGTTGCCCACACGCACGGGGATTCAAGAAATCTGGCTGGATACTTTGAATCCCCGCGCGTGTGGGCAACGCAGCTAGGCGGGGGGGGGAGCTTCGCTTGAGATGACCATGCTATGCCCTCCATAGCCTGGTCCTCCCAAGCAGAGCCCGCCTAGCTGCGTTGCCCACACGCGCGGGGATTCAAGAAATCCGGCTGGATACTTTGAATCCCCGCGCGTGTGGGCAACGCAGCTAGGGGGGGGGAGCTCGCTTGGGATGCCGGGTCATGCTGTTGAAGACGCGCTGGACGCAGCAGGGCAGGGGCCCGCGGCCATGAGCAGAGCCAGCCACTGCTCCCAGTTGGGACCGGACGCCCTTAACTTAGCAACCCTGCATTGCTCGTAATCTTGAGGCTCCACGCGAAAGGGCCGAACGCGGAGGAAAGGAAGGCGCGTCGTCCAGATCGCCGAGGAGAAGGAGGAGGAAGGTATTTATTATACTTGTATTTATTATACTGTGGATTTGGTCTGCATCAACCTGCCGCCTCCCCTCACCAGGCAAATCGCGGTGAAAACTCTGGGTGAGTCTCCGTGGAGAGCTTGGCGGGCAGCTGGCTGGACTTCTAAGAGGTGGGGGGAGGAGTGGCACCTCCTTGAAATGGAAAAAGGCTTGCTTCCTCCCCCTCCCCCAAATGAGACCGGGCTCCCAGCAGCGGCTGCTCGGATTTGCCATTTGAGAGAGAGAGAGAGAGGAGGGAGGGAGGGGGAGAACACGAGTGTGTATCCCTCCTTCCTTCAGCCCAACACTCTAGCCCGCTTGGCTCCCGCTTCGTCTCTCCTGCCTCTTCGCTTCTCTGTTCGATTGTTGAAAGTGGGAGCCAAACCGGGTCATTCCTTCCAAGAGGCAAGTTTCCTATTGAATGACTCGCTGCCTAGACCCTCTGCAGTCCCTCTCGTCTGGCCAGAATGCCAGCAAGAGTCTTGGGCTGAAGGAAGGAGGGATACACACACTCATGTTCTCCCCCCCTCCTCTCTCAAATGGCAAATCCGAGCAGCCCTGCTGGGAGCCGTCCCATGCCTTCTCCCAACCCCCGCCCCGTTCTCTTAGCTACGTTCTGCCTTGTGATTGCTGTCTCCAGCTCTCCTCTCCTATTATCGTGGAAGGTGTCTCATTTGGGGGAGGGGGGGCAGGCCTTTCTCCATTCAACAGATCCAATATACAGAGTTTTATTTTTTGGCCTAAAAATATTGTCACTGAGGATGACAGAAATTTCTTCATCATTGCTATTGGCCTCAAGTAGCAAATAATTAAACATGGTTTTTAGTGTACTTAGTTAGCTATCTGCTTTTTAACATTACATGGTATCAGTTTCAAGAATGCATGCAATCCTGAAAATTTGTAACAAACTTGTTGAAGGGCCTATGAAATATTTCTAGTTTAGTGTAGAATAAGTATTCTTAATAAAAGAAAAGTCATTTTTATTTAATCAATTGCATTCCTGTTTATAATGCATTAATTAACTAAACTGGAAATAAATCTATGTTTTGCTAGAGTTTTAAAATTAAAAAACCTTACATTTTGTTGCTATTATTTTAATCAGAGTTTTGCCAAGTGAAATTAATAATGGTTCCTCATGTCTCTGTAATTTTCTAAATCTCATCCAGAAGTACCACAGAATCTGGCATTTTCAGCAGAATGATGCTGATGCTAATAAACATCCTGATTTTTGGTGAAAGGATGGAAAGAGGAAGGAAGGAGGAAGAGAGATCTAAAGAGCAGAAAGACAGAAGGCAGATAGGCAAGAGGAAGGAAGGAAGGAGAAATGGAAAGGAAGGAAGGCTAGAAGGAAAAGAGGAGGAGGGAGGGAGGGAGGGAGGAAGGAAGGAAGGTGAAAGGAGGAAGGAAGAAGGGTACTTCCACTTGTAGGCCTGGACTGAATGTAGGAGGAGTCTCTCCATAGGAGCTTCTCCTCTGATCATGGTCTATGAAAATGTTACTGCCTGCCTGATGCAAATTTAGACAGATGGTGCTTTGGGCTGCCCCTCAATCCCCCCTTTACTCCTCCCCCTGTAGAATTCAGCCCCCTGAGTTTTGCCTTTGAGGGGCATGTGTGGTTATGGCGGATGGCAGAGTCAGCTGGAGGTTGAGAGGGGATTGGGGCTTTTGTCCGCCTGTGGAGTTCTCCCCATGGACAGGATGGGATGTTGGCATGAAAGGGATCCGGGCACAATCTCACCTGTTCCAAGTAAAGTTGCCTTTTGCAATTGGCTACCGGTAATCCTCGACAAACGACCAGGATTGATCCCCCAATTTCTGTTGCTAAGGGAGACGTTTGTTAAATGATTTTTGCCTCATTTTGCGACCTTTTATTGCCACGTTAAGTGAATCATGGTGGTTGTTAAGTCAGGAACATGGCTGTTTAGTGACCAAAATTACAATGGCATTGAAAAAAGTGACTGATGACCATTTTTCACACTTAGCGACCATTTTCACACTTAGCGACTGTTGTGGCATCCTCATGGTTACGCGATCAAAATGTTGATGTTTGGCAACAGATTCGTATTTCTGATGATAGTTTGAAATGGTGACAGTATAAATTATTGCTGGTGTAATACTTAACAATGGTTTTTAAGGATTTCTTTTATTTATAGAATACCTTTTTTATTATTTTGGGGGGATTTTTACTTTTAAATTGTTTATAAATGTATTTACTACAAGAAATGTTCCTTTTTGCAAATGTGATCTTTGCAAATCTTGTGATGCAATATGTTCAGACCAGGTTTATGTGTCTCAAAGTGGCTGCTATTCTATGGGCAGGCCAGGTTGGTGCAAGGCAGCTGTCAGATTTGGTGTGTTTCACCCTCATTGAATTTTATATCGTATAAAGAATGGAAGGAGGAGGAAGAGAAAAAAGGAGGAAGGGAGTGAGTGAGGAAAGAAGAGGATGGAAGGAGGGAGGAAGGAAGAAGAGAGGGAAAGAGCAGAAGACAGATAAGGTGAAGGTAGATAAGCAAGAGGAATGAAGGAAGAAGTGAGGAGTCTCGAGGAGGGGGAAAACATTTAGTGACCAAAGTTACAATGGCATTGAAAAAAGTGACTGATGACCATTTTTCACACTTAGCGACCGTTGCGACCATTTTTCACACTTAGCGACCGTTGCAGCATCCTCATGGTCACGTGATCAAAATTTGTTTGGCAACAGATTCGTATTTATGCTGGTTTCAGTGTCCTGGGGTGACCTTTTGACAAAAAAAATTTTTTAATCAAGCCCCCCCCCCCCCCCCGGTCAAGGGTGTCCCTCTTTTCCAATCTGAAAATCTGGTCACCTTACTCTAGATGCAATCAAAACAATTGGAGCACCACTAGAACCCATCAGCATTGGCAAAATCAGCATCAGTCAATTGCAAAATGGAACTTTAGTTGAACAGCTTACCTCCTGCAATGATATATTTAAACCTTCAGGCCTATTCCAGGTCCTTAAGAAGGACTCAATAGGTGAACAAAACTGCCCAACCCAGTTTAAACATTTGGGCAATTGTGTAATAATCCATAAATAAAATAATATGAATGCAGCAAAAATGTAGCTTGGATAAAGGATCTGGATAAAATAAAGGGGAAACTGAAATGAAATATTTGTAATAACAGCAGAAATCGTGAAAAATGATTAAGAACTTGTCAATATCAGCGAAAAGGAATTGGATTGTTTTTGGTTGAAATATCTGACTATCACCCCTTCCCTTCATGCATGCACATGTAGCCCCCCTGCATGTGCCCCATCCCCCATGCATGCATAGCAGGGGCATGAAGACCAGCTGGCTGGTGGGAGCTGCACATGCATGCATGGTAGAGCTGAACTGGGGCAACGGCTCATGTGCCCACAGAGAGATCACTACATGCCACCTCTGGCACATATGCCATAGGTTCGCCATCACGGTCCTAAGGTCATGTAACCATCTTTTGCAACCTCCTGATAAGCAAAATCAATGGGAAGTCAGATTTGTTTATCACCTGTGTTATTAACTCAAGAACTGCAATGATTTCCTTAACAACTGTGGCAAGAAAAGTCACAAAATGGAGCAAAACTAGTTTAACTATGTTCTTGCTTAGCACCAGAAATTTTGGGCTCAGGCTTATATCTGATGAACCCTGCAGGTAACTCATTTCTACAAAGTTCTAAGATGTATAGTGAAATACCTTTCCTGGAGTCAGGCATCTTTATTTTCTTTTGGACAGCAAGTTTCAATATGTTATCAGAGCTTCTAGCTGCATCAAGGAGAAGAACAGCTGGTACATGAGAATGCCTTTTAGTCTTCTCATAAAGAAAGCTATGAGAAACAAAATATTTATGCCTGTGTGTTTGTGTGTGAGAGAGAAAGGCAGACAGACAGACAGAGAGAAGGTGATTGATAGCAAAGGAACTCTTTCTTTTGTTTCTTAATTTGAAATTCTTTTTAATGAAAAGGCAATAGTTTTTTTTCCAGAATTATAAAAAAAATTGTTGCACAAATATAAGGCAGGGGAATGTTTTTTTAAAAGTAGCCAACGGCAGTGTTGTCCAATAATGGGATGATATCATAATTGATATCGAATGGAGAAGATGGGGAGAATGGTTGTTGTACTACACAACAAGAACTCAGTTTTTATGGTTATGCATGAAGGATTATGCCACACTGCAGCCTATTTGTACTTTTGTTTTTTCAAAATTATTTCTATAATTGAGCAGATATGATTGAAACTCTTTGCTTTAGTTTATATACTTGTTTGTGCATATGATCTTGTTCTCAATTTAGTGCTGTGTTTTACAACTGAAATAGGCATCTAACACCACCCTTTTCATAGCACAATTTATTTCTAAAATTATCTAATCACATTGCATTTCACTACAGATATATGATTTTGGAACCATATAGAATGAAACTTCCTGAAAGAAACAAGGACAGTTGAATAAAATCATGCAATTGAAACTAGAAGAGAAAAAAATTGTTAAGCAGTTTCTGTCCATCTTTCATTGCTCTATGAAACTAATCAAATATCTAGTACATGAACCAGGATTCATGGATTTAGGTGTCAAAATTTAGGTATGTGTGTGTACATTGCTTGTATTAAATAGATTTAGCAGTTTGAGTCACACCAGGCTCAAAGATGACTCAGCTTTCAAGCCTTCCAAAGTGGGTAAAATGAGGACTCAGATTGTGGAGGCAATATGTTGACTGTGTAAACTGCTTAGAGAGGGCTGTAAAGCTGTATACAAGTCTAAGTGTTATTGCTATTGCTTTTTTTCTAGATTTGTTATTAAAATAGGGCTAAAAACTAAGTTATGATTATTTTTTCAAGTCAGGAGAAAGAAAGAATGAATGAAGGAAGGAAGGGAGGAAGGGAGAGGAAGGAAGGATCAAAGATCAAAATTGTTCTTCATTAGCTTTATATATTAAAACTTCCAATAACTAGAAACTTTCAAAAATATTCTAAAAAGTTATATTAAAGAGCAAATTAATGGGATCCATATGTTTTGAATGGCATTTTCTTGAAATAAAATAATGCCTCCCAACATTAGAGTTGAGGAAGCTTCTTGGATAAGAAGTGAAATATCTTGGGAGAAAAAACAGAAAGTCCAATTGTCTCTTGAAAAAAGCACTTTTGGAACAACCATGACCTAAATGACCGAGAATCTCCATAGATTCTCAACATTAGAGGTTTCGGACATGTGGATCAACACTGTGAAACTGAGTTAAAAGGTGCAACATAATTATTCCGAAGTAAATAGTTCTGAGTCTTTTTAGTAAGTTTGCATACAATTTCCAGTTAAAAAAATAGGGGACACCCTAATGCCTTCAGAAATTATAATTGAGTTCACAGATTGCATTAAGTTTGTTTGATTTGAATTAGTGTCGAATCCTTCCACACGTTATTGTTGTCTAAAACCAAGATAAAAAATGTAGCTTAATGCAGGAGTAAGCAATTTTGGGATATTATTAGTTTGACCAGTCAGATATTATAGCCTAGTTGGGACATTGGAAGGATAGACATGTTAAGGATTTTGATTTGGAGGAAATTGGTTTCTGGAGAATGGAGTTTCATGAACTTTTTTTTCTGAAACATATCCCAATATATACATACTCCAATTTAGCTTTGAAGAACTTACCAAAGGGTTTGTCATTCTGGGCCTGAATAGTCAATTACAACATTTCTGGTAAAGTACTAGAGCAGTTTCTGGTTGTTTTTTCACTCATCAAATGTGGCTTTTGGTACCCTTTGAGTGAATAGGACTAAGGCACTGAGAGAAATATCTGATTGAAAGAAATATCAGGGTCTGATAGACAATGCTATTATTCTGGGCATAGAAAATATTACATATTCAATAACATTAGGCACATAAATAAATTTTGGATTTTATTGCAGATAAATTCTTGCCCTCAAAATCATGACAAGCAGATAGTAGTATCTTTTTTACAGACAACTCTAATCATCAATCAAACATAATTCACTAGGAAAGTCTTGGATAAAAAATTCTGTCAAACTGGGCTGTCAGACTCCTGGCTCATGGGTTGAATGCGTCCCAATACATCCCATGATGCAGCCCAATACATCACGTGAGACAATATGAGTTGACACCCCGGAACTAGTGTACACTCTTGAAAAATTTATTGAAGGAAGTTTAAATTTTACTGTGTGCTTCCAAAGTAGCCACAATGAATTCTATCCAATGTGAGCAATAAAATTAAGATCTGAAAAACTGAGAATGATAGACAGAAAACATCATATTCAATATGCTGATATCTTCTAGGTAGTTTTTTCATTCAGCCAAGCTTACCAAGCAAAAGCAAAAAAAAAAAAAGAGTATTACCCACGTTGTGTTTCTAAATTTGTTTGGGCTAGAGTGCACAAGGTGGGAAGAATATATGGACAGATACACTTTATACTATGTCACCTCCTTAGAGTGTATCTATGGGAAGGTGAAAAGAAACTCTCTTGCTAATAATTCCTGTAATAAAATATTTGTCCCATTTATTGTTAAAGACAAATCTTGCCTGAAGAATATCAGCAATTTTTTCAGAACATGAATAAATACACTTTGGATTGTCACATTTCAAAAAAGTAAAGTAAACTGTTTTATATCTCTTGCCCTTTAAACTTAAATCATTGGAAATTTTGTTCAAAGGTGAATCAAATTGATATGGTTGGACTAGCACTCTTTTGGTTAGGTGTCAGAGCAAAGGTGCCATGGTGTTAATTTTCAAGGCTACAAATCTGATCAAACATTTGACTTTGCAATCTGGGCTAGAATCTAATAACTTTTAGAATGGCAATCACTATTAGTCCATGCACATCATTATATGGTGCGTTCTATGTCTATATATGTATGTGGTCTCTTCGTTAAAGTTAAAAGACCATTAGCTACCATGTTGATCCATACTGGGTGGCAGGAAAAATAGTTTACAGAATAACAGAATTGGAAGGAACCTGGGAGATCTTCTAGTGTAACCCCTTGCTTAGGCAGGAAACCCTGCATCACTTCTGACAAATGGTTATCCAATCTATTTTAAAAACTTCCAGTGTTGGAGCATTCACAACTTCTGAAAGCAAGTTGTTCCACTGATTAATTTATTCTAATTGTCAGGAAATTTCTCCTTAGTTCTAAGTTGCTTCTCTCCTTGATTAGTTTCCACTCATTGCTTTTTGTTTTGCCCTCGAGTGCTTGGAGAATAGCTTGAGTCCCTCTTCTTTGTGGCAGCCCCTGAGGTATTGGAACAATGTTTTGAAATGTTTTTGACTTCTTCAGTATAGGGCTGAGAGAAACGACAGGTCTAACTCATCCAGCTAACTTCCATGCATATTTACATCCCTGCTATAGTGGCAAAACATTGTCTTTCTTTTTCTCTCCTTCTCTCTCTTTCCCATATGTTACATATGTTTGCGGTCTATGTTACGTGTGTACGGTATAATGATTATCATCATCCCCAATAAACCTCTACCATTGGTAGATCAATGGTTTTTAATGTCTTAATTTGAGAAAGAAAATATGATAAAGTACAAATACAATGAAATAAGAAAAAAATTGCCTGCACTAAAAGCCATTCAAGGAGAGTTAATAGCTCAAGGCACCCAGCTGATTTTCATGTCTGATTGTACTCCCCACTCCTAATCTGACACCTTAACTATGCACTACATTGGCTGTTATGCTATAGATATGTTTAGTGATAATAAGTGTTTTTACTTTCTTCAGAATAAACTTTAAGTTTTGACTCCATCGCTGAATTGCCTTATGAATGATATAATTCCTGTGTATGTATATGGCACAGGGCCCCACTATATGTTGAATGTCTTTTTTCTAAAATATCTTTAGGAAAAAATATATTTTTTCCTAAATAAGTTCTTTTTCCTAAAGATTCTCCTTAAAACGATGCCATAGG